>NC_134648.1:40817495-40998017 GCF_030463565.1 Pelecanus crispus | reverse complement strand
CTTTCCTTTCCTTTTCTTTTCTCTTTTCTTTTCTTTTCTTTTCTTTTCTTTTCTTTTCTTTTCTTTTCTTTTCTTTTCTTTTCTTTTCTTTTCTTTTCTTTTCTTTTCTTTTCTTTTCTTTTCTTTTCTTTTCTTTTCTTTTCTTTTCTTTTCTTTTCTTTTCTTTTCTTTTCTTCATTTTTCTGTTCAGTAAAGGGAGAAGTATGTCTCTTTTTTTGTGTAAAAATACATCTTCAGACATTTCAGATTATGATTAAAATGAAACAATTCAAAGCCTTTTCAGTAGCAGAAGCACTGAGCAATTATAAATAACTTTAATCCACTCTAAACTGCCAAGAGCAACAAAATACCTAGCAAATATTTGAGAGACAAACAGTATGTATCACTTTCTTTGATTTTGCACGCTACCCACAGTTACCTTTCTCCTGGGACAAGAACATGAAACAGAACAAGTCAAGGCTTCCACTGCAGTTCATTCTTTCCATACTTATGATCTAATAAGTGCTGTTTCTTATGACTGATGAAATAGCTGATCAGGCACAGAATCAATTCTTGTCTCTCTTTGAAAAAGTAATCACACCCAGTGCTTTGTGGAATGAATGACCAAACAAAAGGCCTGATTCTCAAAAATCCTGGGCTATTTACATGAATAAGAGAAGGGACATGAATGAGGGATATCAGTATCAGTCCGAAACAGAACAGCTGTATGTATGAGTATACCAAAATGAAAATAAAAAGCAGAAGAGTATAGCAATTTTCCATCCTTATTCAATATTACATAGCTAATAATATTGGCTAAAGTACTATCTTCAGCTTTCACAAAGCTAATACGATAAAGCTTATATATAATATATATATGTATAACGTATTTTATTATAACAATATACATACAAAAGTATGTTAATTCACACCTTGCAGTTTTAGAAACTTAACTAATATGTCAGAGTTATGGTAACATCTTTGTAAGTTACCATTGCAACAAATAGAAAGAGGCAGGTATTTCTGGAAGATGATTCATGTTTTAGGTGGCTTTACACTTGGAGGTCAAGATTTCCTCCAGTTATACAAGTCTATGTTAACCCGAATAACATGGTTAGGTTCTTATAACTGGTGTAATGAAGCCAGGATTTAAGGCCACACTAGGAAGACCCTTTCCCTCATAGTCACTTGGCCTTGAATTGGATTTACATTAATTTACACTGTCATGGTGCTACAAAGTTGTCACTATCCAAACTAGGCTGCCCAGGGAGGATCGTGGCAGTTCTGTTATTTCCTTGGGCTAAATTAAGGTGAAATGACACCAAACGATCGATTAAGCACTTTATTGATGATAGAAACAACCTTAACTTGGCAAGTGTAACAGTAGACAACCTGAATTAGGAAAGCATAGCAGTAGGCAATGTGGGTTCTAATTGAAATACTTATAAGAAGGAAGGGAAAAGATGGAAAGGGGGGGGGGGGGGGGGGGGGGGGGGGCGGGGAGAGAGAGGGATCACCACCCTTGGATCCCACGATGACAGTGATAGATGAGGTGACCCTCTGGTGGTGGGCGCACACCTGGCTTTCTCAGAGTCGTATCTTTTATAAGCTGGTCTCTGCATCTCAATTGTGTCAAGTCCATCCCCTCGATGACTTACATGGTTCTTGTTCCAGAAAGTTCTCAATCTTCTGTGCAGGTGTCATTGGGGGTGGTGGTGGTCTTGAGGGGTCTTTTGGGTGGTCATGAGCCCCTTCCTCAAATGAACTGTGTATGACCTCTGGCCATATATGGTGAGTCGTGAAGCACATTAGAAATATGGAACTGCGCATCTTCCAACACGCTTACCTGTGCTCTGTGCCAACCGACTTCCCACTTGTGGTTTGGTGTCACCATGCAGATCTTAACTTGTTTCACCACAATGTTTGACACATCAACCAACCACTACAATGTTTGAGACATCAGCATATATTAACTCTTTCAGTCTCTCACAAAAGTAAGCTTCTTTATGTTACAATAGCTTAGCATCTCTTCGCCACACCTCTTCACATTCATATGTAATCTATACACATTCATTGTTTCTATAAGGATTGCTAGTCCTCGTGACGAGCAGACATATTTATTTGGACAATATATAATATCTACATTGTTTTGTTTATTGTTTTTGAATTCTTTCTCTTTCTTGCTCTTTATATAATCTACTGATTAATATTCTGAGACAAACAAAGCTCTGATAGGTAATACATTTTTCCTCCTGACACCCTTCTATCTCTATTCTGTTCAAATATTGAGCTGGTAAAACATAATCTGCCCTTACAGAATTGCAGTGTTTTATATTCCAGACTTAATAGGAAGTCATTCTTTCTCATTCATTATTTTCCTTGAAAACCAATCATGCAAAAATTACCACATTGGATCAGATCTGTGGGGTATTCAGCTCAGGATCCTAAGTCCCGACAATGACAATTATCAGGTACAAGATGTGGAAAAAAGCTTACAGATGAGGCAACTTACAAAGATTTTTATATAAACCCTTAATATTTAGAGTCCTAAGCCCTTAATCATTAAATATTTACAACCTTCTAAATAAAAATTATCACAGAATACCCTAGCTGCTATGGTAAATACATAATCTATCTTCTAATCTTACGGTATTGAAGGATAACCTTTGAAAATGAATGCTGCAGGTGAATTACATACTGTATGGAAATAATAAACTTGCTATCATTTTGAACTGACCACTTTTCATTTTCACTGAATGTCACCTTACAGTACAGAGAAAAGAAAAATCTCTGATCTTTCTTTTCTACCTTTTTCCAGTTAAGCACTAGATTGTCATATCGCCAGTTAGGTGGACTTTCTTACTGCCTCTCCTAAAGAGCTCTCTTGGGAATGTTACCTGTGAGAGACTTTTCCAAAGGAAGGGACTGACCTAAGAGCACCAAATCCACTGATGGGTCAGTAAGATGTGCTACTAAATACTTAGGAACTTCTGAAAATACCCACCTATTTTATAGGTCGCAGGTAGAAGGTAGGCAGAGTAATAAACAAGAGTAGTTATAATACAATTATATGTGGCAATGATAAATTTTTTGATTTAGGTATGGTGCTGAGAAGCTTCTGTACTAAGTTTCAACAAGTCTACACATAAACAGAAAATGTTGTTCTTGCAGAGTAAGAACCTGGCAAGTTCTGTGCTTTTGAGTCAATAATAGTGATCATAACAAATTTTGGGATCTTTTGAAAAGCACACACTATTCTGCCTTTCCTTCTTCCATGTAAAATTATAAGCCATGCTAATCTCCACTCAGAAGTTTTTAGTTTTGTTGCTTCCAAAAAATAGAGTGAGAAAAACAGTGTAGTGGCTGCATAAATGTAACTTGGGCACCCATTTTAGAAAAAGACAGTTATAGAAATCATAGTGTACAAAATTCTTTTTAATGTAGC
Organism: Pelecanus crispus; assembly: GCF_030463565.1. Lineage (NCBI taxonomy): Eukaryota > Metazoa > Chordata > Aves > Pelecaniformes > Pelecanidae > Pelecanus > Pelecanus crispus. Next base: position 40,994,593 of record NC_134648.1, on the reverse strand, counting down.
TATATTTAAAAAATTCAGAGTTACAATCTTTTATCATCCATTTATATAGATTATATTTGTAGACATTTTGTGAAAATATCTAGGCGGCCTGATGTCAGCACTTGCACTTTTACCAGTTCATAATTTGATTTGCACCTCTATATAGTTTTATTATACTTCCACAAATTGTATTTACATTTTCATAGCATTTGGCTGCTCTGTAGTCTTGATTTACACTTTTCCAATGTAATTAAAGTATTTGTTGTGTCCTTGTAAGATACTCAGTGGTCTATATTTCCACACTGTCTCTCCCCTAAACCCAAATCTCTTTTGTTCATCAAGAAAAAAAAAAAAAAAAAAAAAAAGAATTTTTAAAAAAAGCCCACAATTATCTCTTAGGCAGATTAGTATACATATAGAAGTTCCATCTGATCTGAATTTCCCTCTAACCCTACAACATCAATTTAGAATTTAAAATAATAGCCTTTCTCTAAAGGAATCAGACTCTAACTAAGTACAGTAAAGAATCTTCCATAGTGTCAGTGACTTAACTCACTCTAACAGAAAAAGACAGACTTAAACTCTGTTCTTAACATCACTCTCTCTTTTTACATTACATTTCAGGTCTCTTAGGGAAATTTCACACAATAGTGCCATATGTAATTCACCTTGGAATATGAATGTGTTAAATAACGTTATGTTGAGTTCTATCTAGTCTACCCTTAATTGGTTTAGTGTGGACTTGGTAATGTTAGGTTAATGGTTGGACTGGATGATCTTAAAGGTCTTTTCCAACCTAAACAATTCTATGATTCTATTGTGTTGCTTTTTGCAGTTAAGTTTAACCCTGGCTGATAGCTGTCTTCACTTTCTTTAGGTGTCTTAACTCTCTGAAGCATAATACGTTTTAATACCTAATTTTAATCCTGTGAATCTACTGTTTGTTTAAAACAGAAAGGGATTTCACACAGATAGCACCCACACATAGATTTGACTAATTTCCACTGGGGTATGTGCAAATCTAAATAGGACTAAAAGAAGTATATGTTACATATCCCCCTGAGTAACTAAAGTGGGAGTGTTTTAAATGGACATTTGAAAACTAATCATAAATATGGGTCTCTTCTTCAATAGATTATAATTGTTCAACAATGATATAAAGCGAAGCTTATTTATTCAGAAAATGAGTCTTATTGAAGGTCCTGGGTACTAAATTACAAAATCCCTATTTTTTTCTTAATGGAAGTTCTTAAAGCATATACATATTACCAAAAAATCTCCCACTATACCCTGTGTTCTTCCCAGATTGTGCACAGTTTAGTCTATTTGAAGAGATGATTTCTCATTAAAAACAAAAGACGGTAAAATACAGGCGGTAATAATGGAATAAAATATTTAAGGTCTGATTGATTTGTGATTTTTGTTCTATGACTGTTTGCTGGTTTTGAAGGAAAAGATTAACAGTTCAGCAGAAAAGAATAGCTTTTGTTTTCTTTTTCCTGTTATTTCTACATAATATTCAAAGCTAATGAATGGCTTTGACTAATAGTCAATGCCAGGAAATTCAACAGTAAAACTGGAAAGGGAAAGGGAAATGACTTTTCATGTTCAAATAAATGTGAGTAACTTGAATAATTAAAGGACAAAAAATGTTGGGTGCAAAATAAGTATTTTACTCCTCAGAGCTGCACACAGACATATCTTTTAGAGACATCAAATTAAAAAATGCATCTAACTGAAGTGAAGTCATCTCTCCTCCATTAATGAGTGGAAACAGGTATTATAAAAGCAATTTGGTGAAGGGTTGGTTTTAGGTTTTCCAGGTAAACTGTGTTCTATAATATTTAATGTCACTCATCAGGTTTTCTTCTTGACAGAAATTGAAAAACTAAAAAGAGTGAATCCAGTATTAGTATTCTTAAAACTCATTGACTCAGGCTGTTTACATTCTCCCACAAAGGCATTCTCAAGGCCAAATTCCCTGATCATCTCCTCTGGCTTGGAGTCTGAGCGTGTAATTGGACATCATGGGAGTGCTCATCTGGAGAGAATGTCAAGTCTAGTCAACATCCTCCACAGTAGTTTCAGGCAGTCTAGAGCCACATGTATTGATGTATGTTAAGACACATCCCAAAGAACACACACCATTTATGCCTTCAAGCTGAGCTGCAGAGTCAGTGTACCTGTGCCTCTCACTACAGAAGATCTTTACACATGCTTGCTGATAGCGTCTTGTCACTGCTACAGTGGCAAAGTGGAGAACTGTTTGCAAGGACCAAAATAGCTAGTCTGATTTTTCACAAGAGCCTCTGCTTTTGGAGTTCCTGCTCCAACACTACTGGCCAAGAGACAAGATGATGGCTGAGGTCTCTTTCAAGCAGAAGAGTTAAAGTTTTAGGTGAACCTGAAAATCATGACATGCCTGCATAAAAACATAGCAAAAGTGCACATTCCCATTGCCCCTTGACAGTTGCTGAACTGGGTTTAATGGATACCTGCTTTCTTTTTTCCTTCTTGTCTTCGTTCCTATCACTCATTTTGGAACAAGTAAAAATGCTGCTCGTAGCCAATATGAAGGACAGCACTGGCTCACAAATAAGAACAATTAAAAAAGGAGATTGACCATTTAACGTTTAGTTGCACACAAAATATACCTTATTACACATGCATCCCACATTTCTGCATTGGTCCCAGTCTGCCCAGATCTTTTCTGTGTTGTTCAACTCAGCAGTGAAACTAACTGTTGAGGAGACAGCTGGAATACCGTTTCATATAACTCACATAGAGATGCTTCACTTCTGCTCCAGGTTGTGGTAGCTTGGTCTGTGATGACATGTTAGAAGCACAACTCAGCACGGTCTTTCATACAACAATAGTATAACAAATGCTTGGAAGACAGATTCACTCCCAGCATTTCTTTTCATCAATCCTATTAACACTCTATGTCTATTACTGTTTGATCTGGTTTCCCAATCCCCCTTCCAAATGTGCCTCAGCCTTCATGTAAAATTCACTTTACAGTGAAGTTCCCCCCTTAGAGGACTGGAAAGATTGTTAATATGGATGCCTACTGGGCACTCCAGTACGAGAGCAATCCTAAGGAACAATCTATCAGAGCAATGAAGGAATTCCCTGACTTCACTTCAAAGAGTCAACAGTTATGGGAAACCAGTGCAGACCCGAGAAAATATGGGATACAAACAAAATAAATATGTAGAGCATACACAAGCATCAGCAAATGTGTTTCTTTATTCCTTCTAGGCTAAGAAAATTATTCAGTAGTTCTTAATACAGAGAAACTGAATAAAGGATTGTTGAAATCAGTGACATACTCAAGATGCATATCCATTCTGTACAATAAGAAAAGTGAATAGGACTAAGAATCAGTTCACTTACTGTGAAGTGACACTGTGCCCTTTCACAGTCAGAAAAATATATTTTGACGGAGTGTTTTAAAGGCTGGAGAAGTCAATGGTGGCATTCAGTCAGGCATCTGAAGGTGTAACTAGTTTTATTTTCCCTTCTGAAGTCATGTTTGATGTGGCCATGACCCTATCATGATCTACAAGTAGAAGCAATTCCACAGCCAGAAATACAAGGCTGATAACCACTCCTTTTGACTTGATAGGTTTGGGAAGACTATGTGCAGTGTCAACAGCAAAGTCTATTCAATTCATGGACAGAAGATAACACCTATTCTGCAAATCTGAACAGTTCAGATAACTAATCTCTGAACCCTTTCTTGTTTATCCTTCATTAGTACCTAATGCAGTTTATAGTAGTCACTTATGCAGACGTTTATCATGTCAAAGTGGGCATCTGCATTTGCATCTTATTTTCTACCATTATCTCCTTTGAATTAACGGCTGTATCACACTAACAAAGCTAAGCAAATTCAAAACAAAAAAATTCAATTCTTTGCCCACCCCAAACCAGTTAAAAACCCTAATGCAACATTTATGTGAAAAGTAAAACAGGTAGCTTTATTTACAACACAATTAAAAAAGAATAAAATTAAAATCTTACCACTGATATTAAATTATTCTTAATTGATTTTTATACAAAACAGTGTTAAAAACAGAGAAAAACATCAAGTGATAGTCAGACCTCCCTCTTGCCTTTTGTCTGCCAAATTTTCTGGTTGTTTGCCAGAACACTAATCATTCTGAGACACAGGTGTTTCAGTGCCTTTTTAGAGCTCTTCTACATGATTTTTTTCTTCTTTGTGCATTGGGCTTGCATGGCAAGGTTTTGGTAGCAGTGGGGGGCTATTGGGCTGGCTTCTGTGAGAAGGTGCTAGAAGCTTTCCCCATGTCCAATAGAGCCAATGCCAGCCAGCTCCAAGACAGACCCACCGCTGGCCAAGGCTGAGCCACTCAGTGACAGTGGAGGCACCTCTGTGATAACATATTTAAGAAGGGGGGCGGGGGGGAAAACCACTGGGACACAAACTGTAGCCAGAGAGCGGAGTGAGAATATGTAAGAGGAACGACTCTGCAGACACCAAGGTCAGTGAAGAAGGAGGGGGAGGAGGTTCTCCAGGCGCCAGTGCAGAGATTCCCTGCAGCCCATAGTGAAGACCATGGTGAGGCAGGCTGTCCCCCTGCAGCCTATGGAGGTTAACGGTGGAGCAGATATCTACCTGCAGCCTGTGGAGGACCACATGCTGGAGCAGGTGGATGCCCAAAGGAGGCTGTGACCCCATGGGAAGCCCGTGCTGGAGCAGGCTCCTGGCAGGACCTGTGGAGAAAGGAGCCCACGCTGGAGCAGGTTTGCTGGCAGGACTTGTGAACCTATGGGGGACCCACGCTGGAGCAGTCTGCTCCTGAAGGACTGCACCCCGTGGAATGGACCTATGCTGGAGCAGTTTGTGAAGAACTGTAGCCTGTGAGAAGAACCCACATTGGAGAAGTTCATGGAGGACTGTCTACCATGGGAGGGACCCCAGGCTGGAGCAGGGGAAGAGTGTGAGGAGATGTCTCCCCTGAGAAAGAAGGAGCAACAGAGAGAACGCGTGATGAAATGACCACAACCCCCATTCCCTGTCCCCCTGAGTGGGGGGAGGAGGTAGAGAAAATCGGGAGTGAAGTTGAGCCCAGGAAGAAGGGAGGGGTGGGGGGAAGGTGTTTTAAGATTTGGGTTTATTTCTCATTACCCTACACACGTTCTCACTCTTCTCTCCTACTCAGTTTTGATTGGTAATAAATTAAACTAATTTTCCCCAAGTCGAGTCTGTTTTGCCCATGACAGTAATGGCTGAGTGATCTCCCTGTCCTTATCTCGACCAGCGAGCTTTTTCATTATATTTTTCTCTCCGCTGTCCAGTTGAGAAGGGGAGTGACAGAGCGGCTTTGGTGGGCACTTGGCATCCACCCAGGGTCAAACCACCACACCTTATCTCCATTTTCTTTGTATGGACACAAACTCATTGCTAGGTTATTGATTTGGAAAGCAAAGAGGGCAGAGAAATAGTTATTTGTTGTGATCTTTGTACCAAATACCTCTTATACAAGTAACTGCCCCTGTTGGACCACATTATAATACTTTTACTCACGAAGAGTAGCATTGTGAAAAATGGAAACAAAGGAAGAGGCACATGCTGTGCAAGAGGTCTGTAGTGGTGTGAGTTGGTTAGGGAAGTCCACGGAGCTCTGATCACTTACTTAGAGGCTCTAGAGAAGAATTTTAGAATACATCTGAACTACCCACTTAGAACAGAAAGAAAGTGTTGCTTCCTGTTGCACTCATCACTAGCAAAAGATAATCTGGTTAGTTCTGTCTGGGTATAACCAAGTTGTCTACAAATTCTGGATTTTACATGTACATGTGAAGAAACATTCTTGCTTCATTAAATGTATTCTGGTGAGCATCAGCCCTGACAAATACCAACCTCATGTCTGAAAAAGCTTTTAGCATTGGTCAGAGGATGTAAGCATACTAATGCATAGATCATTCTCCCTGACATCTAGACCTTGTTCAAAATGGCCCTGCTATCTCACTTTTAAATTGTATTCAAAATAACTGTCATATGCTTAAATCAAGAAGTCAATACAGTTTTATTTTGCAACTGAAAATTCTGGGTTTGGATGGAGGCATTGATTACTCAAAGAAATTATTTAAACCAGAGAAAGCAGAGTTGAAGTAATAATGCTTATCACAGGTTTTGCACAGATTTTGTTTCTTACTGTTGTGCTACTTCCATTCCTGAAGTCTGTTATTATCTGATAGGGAGCATGAAAGGATACCAGCAACAAGTAGTTAACAGTGTAGTAGTTGGAGAATGTCATAAACATACAGGTTCATAATTTTACATTTTGGCATACTGAACTCAAATCGATTGCCTAAGTTTTTTCCTCTTCATTACATTATGAAATTAATTGAAGTGAGCCTTAAGTAGAAATTGAAAACAGTATAAATATCATTCCTAAGCAAAGGAACAAATTCAGCTTTGATTGAAAACAAAATCTTTTAAAACCACAAAGCATACAGTGCAAAGATCCAGAAAAAATAACTGTGACCTTCTGTGAAGCAGGACAGAGCAATCTTTTCTGGGCTGGTTTGTAGTCACTGACTGTATTTATGTAGCTGTTGTAGGACATACAAAGGTAGTAGAGATTTGGGGTGGGGTTTTTTTGGGTAGTGGTGTCAGTTTGGGGGTTTTGTTCCACCTTTATCTTTTTATCTGGCCTATCTGAAGCCTGCTGTTCCATTAGAGAATAAATATATGTATAAAGCCCCATAAGGGAAGCAGTACAACAAGGGGCTAATCAATCCAGTGGTAACATAGCAAAAGGTACTGTGACTGAAACACTCTGTTGAAGCCAATGACAAAATATCCTTCTTTTCAGTGTAGCCAGAAAATATAACAGGTGAGAATTACCTCATCATTTACAAGCATCAGCCCGAAATTCCTTTTCATTTGGTGCCATTTTATTACAAATACTGAGTAGTGGCTATAGCCACAGACTATAGAAGCACTGAAGCAGAATATTAAGGAAACAAAACTAGTTCAGTCTTTAGAGGAGATACTGCAGACTTCACAATTTCATAGCCTTGGGCTGCAGAATACATAGAATCTAAACCCATTCTGTGTATAGTACTAATCATTTGAAAGATAGATTTGAAAGATAGCCATCAGATTGTCAGCCTCAATCTTATAGAAATAAAGAAAAACACAGTCCTGTCCTTGGATTTATTTAACATATTTTTGTAACATTTAATAGGAAAAAAACCCCCAAAAAACTCTGATATCCTCAGAGATTGTTTACATTTTTAAAAAGTTAGTTCATATCATGGAAACAGTGCAAGTGGATTAACACTGTCCTAGTTTTATCTAGGTCTCCTCTTAAAGAAGCAGTTCCATGCTCGGAGTCCTTCTCTGCACTTTTTGAACTCCTGCTGTATTTTCTTTGAGAAGGAAATTCTCTGTGTTCTTAAACTTTAGTTACTACAGTGGCAAGTGGCAAGGGAATTAAAAGCTTTTTGATTGATATATAATGCAATGAGAAAAAATAAATTTAAAACTATATTCACAGAGGAATAAGAGGAATATTGAGAATGGGTTTGTGATTAGTCAAGTTATGTTACTTAGTTATACATGTAAGTAGAGCATCTGGACAGAATGAGGAAGAGAGAGACAGAGAAAATAAATTTGATGGTACAGAGAATAGCAAAATGAGAAATATCTGAAGTACAGCAGTGTCAGACAATGTGAGGGAATGGAACCGTTTATGGTTACAGTTTAGAATTTACTCAAGGGCAATTGTGATCAGTCAGTGGCACGTCGCAGAGAGAGCCCATAGAGCTTTTTCTCTCCTTGAATTGTATGTAGTCATCCAAGCTTGTCATAACAGTTGTGGTTTAGCCCCAGCCAGCAACTAAGCACCACACAGCCGCTGGCTCACTCCCCCTACCCCGATGGGATGGGGGAGAGAATCAGAGGAGTAAGAGTGAGAAACACTCCTGGGTTCAGATAAGAACAGTTTAATCATTGAAATAAAGTAAAATGGTAATGATAATAATAACAATATAATAATTATAATAATAATATCCAAAGCAAGTGATGCACAATGCAATTGATCACCACCCACCGACTGATACCCACAGTTCCCAAGCAGCGATCGCTGCTCCCCGGCCAACCCCCCCAGTTTATATACTGAGCATGACGTCATATGGTATGGAATAGCCCTTTGGTCAGTTTGGATCAACTATTCTGGCTGTGCCCCCTCCCAGTTTCTTGTGCACCTGGCAGAGCATGGGAAGCTGCAAAGTCCTTGACTAGCACGAGCAGTACTCAGCAACAACTAAAACATCAGTGTGTTATCAACATTCTTCTCATTCTAAATCCAAACCACAGCACTATGCCTGCTACTAGGAAGAAAATTAACTCTATTCCAGCTGAAACCAGGACAATAACTAAGCATGAATCTTAGTTTCATCAGAAAGAAGTATTTTTAAGGAAACCAGATGATCAAAGAGACCTGTGAAATAAACCAGCAAAAACAGGTATTGTAGACCCTATCTGCTTTATCTTTGAAGCTACATAAAGAGATGAGAGAAGTGACTAGAATCCCTGACAAAAGGGCACATTATAGATTAGCCTTTCTCTTTAAGCCCTTCTTCAGTTGACATGGCTGTATTTCTGGAACTGTAAAGGGCAAAACAGAACAGGAAAGTACTATTTTGACAAGGGCAAAACTAAAAGAGGAGAAATTTTAAAGATGAGAAAAGAAAAATAAAGATGTAGTACAGTCACTGGCACAGTTGAAAATGAAGATTCAGAGAGAGATGGCTGGACAGAAAAAAGTGTTTGTGCAAAATAAGAAAATAAGTGTACCTTTTTTAAAAATATGAAATCTAGTGTGAAAATTACATATTTAGAAGTACAAGTTCATGTAGATGTGAAAAGGGGAAAAAAAATCCATACATATTATGGAAAGTGTAGGCGTCTTCCCTTTATCTTTGCCTCTTCTACTTTTATGTACCAATACTTCTACTAATAACAAAAGGCATAAGCTTTAAACTAGGAATGGTAGGGGACTCAGATGATATCCCACAATCAAGAAGTGGTGGATCAGCTTGGCAAACAAAGCATGCAGGGCGATGTGGACAGGTGAGACATTGTAAAAAAGAAAATTACTGAAGACCCCACCTCAAGCACATGCACAGAAATAAGGAAAGGTTTACAGCACAGCATTATGGGGAAGCTTCCATAGCTTTTCTGGGAAATGTGCACAACTGACTGCCTATCTGAAGTGCATGCAGCATGGGGAGGAAATAGGAGGAATTAAAGGTATGCATACAGTTGCAGAGTTGCAATCTCAATGGGATCACAGGCACATTGTGGGGTACCTTATGTGACTGGAATGTTGCAATGGATTGCAGGCTCTTTAGGCAGAACAGGCTGAGGTGGAAAGGAGGGAGAGTTGCATTTTACGTGAGAGTGTAGATGGAATGCATGGAACTTTGCCTTCTGATGGATGACAAGCCACCTGAGGGTTTATGGATTAGGATTAGGTGGCAGACCGATATGGACATGTTGTTGTGAGAGTCTGCAATAAACTAACTGATCAGAAAGAAGAAATAGATGAGGCATTCTTCAGACAACTGGAAGAAGTCTCATATTCACAGGCTCTGGTCCTTATGGGGGAATTTAATCCCTTGATATGTGCCGAAGGGACAACACAGCAGAACACAATCTAGAAGGTTTCTGGAGTGCATTGGTGATGACCTTATGACACAAGTGATCAAGGACCTGATTAGAGAAGACTCTCTACTACACCTAACACTTGCAAACAACCTAAAACTGGTCAGGGATGTGATGGTTGGGGACAGCCTTGCCTGCAGTGACCATGAGATGATGGTATTCATTATCTTGATAGAAGGCAACCAGGCAAATAGCAGGATCACAACAGTGGGCTTCAGGAGAACAGACTCTGGCCTGTTCAGGGTCTTGGTTGGAAGCCAAGGAATATGGTTGTGGACCAAAGGAGCTGGGTGATTTCCAAGGATCAACATCTCCAAGTTCAAGAACGGGCCATGCCCATATGCAGGAAGTAAAGCAAAAGCAGCAGGAAGCCTGCACGGATGAACAAGGAGCTGCTGACAAAACTCAGGCATAAGAAGGAACCACACAAGAGGTGGAAGCAGGAGTTGGTGACCCAGGCCAAATCTGTGTCCAAATTGAGGGACAGTGCAAGAGTGTAAAACATTCAGGACTTATTAATAAATTACAATAGTCCAAGGATATTATTGGAAAGATTCCTGAAACTGTGCCATTTGCACATTCAAGAAATAGCCCAAGGTTTTGGGTTTGGAGGTTTTTTTGGTTTTTTGTTTGTTTGTTTGTTTGTTTGTTTTTTGGTTGTTATATGACAAAAAATGGCTGAAAAGAGTGGGATAGGGTAATGAATGCTTCCACATACCAAGGCATCAACAGTTTACACAAATCCCAGATCAAAATCCACAGAAACTGAAATCAGACTATGGTGTTTGCTTTCATCTGTTACCCTTTTCTTCCAAAGTATGGAGATACATACTAAAAAAAAAAAAAAAAGCATGTTATACAATAAGTGTAGAAATTATATGTAGATCCAGGTTCTGCTGGTAAGCAGTAATCAAGAAAAGTAAAAATCAATAAAGAATCTCAAACATGATGGATAATAAATTGGAAGTGATGCTATTAAATCTAGTTGAACAAGAGTGGGCATGTAAAGTCTGACTTTGTGTGGACAATGTGCACTCTTACTGAGGTGTGTAGATCTCATAGGTCTTGGGAAAAAGTGTATGACTTCAATTTTGACCCACTGATGCAGCAAATTAAAAAAGTTTAAGACCTCTTGAACAAATATGCAATCCTGTAGGCAGAGAAAATTATTACTGTTAAAAGGAATGTTCTGCCTAGATTGCCATTATTACTGTTTCAATTTCTCCCAGTGGTACTCCTTGGCATAACTGCCACAGAGAAAGAAAGCATGATCTTCAATTTTATAAGAAAGAAATAAGACGACTGGATAATTCAACTGCAGAGGCCAGCTTCATAGACTAGTCCAGCAGTGCCAGATATAGAATCTGGCTCCTGATGCAAAATTGCAGAGATTTGAGTCAAATCAAGACTGAATTTGCAAAGATAGGATTTGACCCAGAGGATCCCTGCTAAGACATCAAGGAAGTTCAACCTTCCTCTACAGCCCAGAAAATGATTAAACAGTGGTTCAAATTACTGTTGTTTTAGGTTCTAGATTCTACATATTAATTTTTAGCTATAATATCTTTGTTTTAGTGTATTTAGAAGAATATCTTCAAAGATTTTGCTTTTGAAGTTGATGTTAAAGTTTCCATTGGTTCAGACACAAGAAAAAATATCAAAAAGGGTAAAGAAGTTGCATAAATGCTGGGAATATTCTGTAGCAATACTATTAACAGGACGATGCAATGTCATTATGCAGATGGATTGACAAAGCAACAGCAGCAGAAAGAAAACAGAGGTGGTAATAACAGGCCAGAGGGAATGGCTAAGGAAGGAGGGAAAAAGAAAAGCATGAAAGGAGGATATAAAAAACTCTGAGTACACAAATGTGTGAAAGACTATTTGCATATGACATGAAAAGGTTTCACCATCCATGCATAGAAGGTATAAAAAAAAACCCCAACAAAATATCACTCTAAACAGGGGGACTGTCCCTGTTCCATGATGTGCCCCTGTAAGAGTCTGGAGTTAAAAAAATGTGCAGTGGAGGCAAAGAGAAAAGGTGATCTGGGGAATAATGAGTGCTTAGAAAGGGTGGGATGCCTGCCACCCTACCTATTCATACATATCCACAGAAGTGACAGTGCACATATTTTGTCCTTCCTTCTCTTCCCTATAAACAAGCATTCATGAATAAGCCTAGAGTATTAAAGAGGATAACATTGCTGCATACTGCATTGCTGTTTATTGTGAAATAGTTTTTAGACATTTGTAATTAACATGTGAAATATGTTAGCAGAGCAGCAGAAATATCAAAGTGCCATGCAGTCGCGTTGCTAGAAACTCATGAGCAGCTTCATTAGTTCAGATCAAGACTCAAACAGTCTTCATTAATTTTTTTTAAAGTCGTACAGTGAATCTTACATAAGTATGGTAAATTGCCTTAGAAAGCATTTCTATTTCTATGCATAATTAAATCAATACTCACTCATGTCAAAACAAATCCAAACATAATTTTTGGTATACACAATTAGCAATGAAGAAGTGACTCATACAGATTAAAGGACAACTGTTAAAGGAAGGGTTAACATTTTTAATCTTCCTTTGTATTCCCAACGGCATTAAAGAATGTACAGAGACATTAAAATTCTTTGTATGATGACATTCTTTATAGCTTTTGCAAGGTCAATAAGAATTAAATATTAAGCTTTGTTTCGTCTCTGGTCAGTTACTTCAGTGACAATTGACACTGTTAGTCAATTGTGCTTTCATGTGCTTAAGCAGAAGAATAATGCTACTGTGTTTTGAATTTTAAAGAATGGAAGTCTAACAACATGTCTTTGGGTTTTATTTCCCTAACATTTTTATTATCACATAAATATGCCTATGTGCTATGCTTGTAATCACAGACCAGAAAAGTTTCTGCTGCTGGCTAAAGTGCTTTCTTTCCTGTGTTGGAGCATCATGATGTGAATACACTAAACTAAGCAAAAAGGCCAACACAGATAATTGCAGAATGCTGTCTACTGCTACCCGTAAAGACTTAGAAAGAGTAACAGTTAAACCTCACTGTACTTGTTACTTTCAAAAGCAATCAATCTCACAGTGGCACATTAACCAGATGTCCCTGCATACATTGGGGAGTATTGCTGAAGTCAAAAGATTCCACCGTTTTACTAAAGTTTCTGATATATTTCTTGCTCCACATAGAATGAAGATTATTGCTACTTGCAGCTTCACCTGCACTGTCCTTGTTCTAATTTAAAATGACTTGCCTGATCATTCAGTATTTTGAGTGCAAGTTCCACCCTTTAGCAGGAGAGAACAAAAAGGAAGATTGTGAGGCTGGTCCTCCAGTGGACAGAGGATGTGAAGTCAACTACTGGCAATAAGAAAGGACTGCCAGAATTATCTCAGCCCCAAGAGTCTGCTTACCTCACCAGCACCACAACTGAAACCTCTTGACCTGATGCATAGTAATCTGAAATATACTTGCAGAGTAGGGGATGGCAGGGGAAGGCAGGAGAGGCAACAGCAGGGGAGGAGATGGAGGAAGTGATTGCGCATACTTTTGCACATATGAGCATCCACCCTTGTGAAGACTCTGCAAAGGGGAGCTGACCACACCAGATTTTATCATTCAGTGCCAGAGCAGCCCATAACAGTGTATTTAGCATAACTGTCATGGAGCTCTACAAGACTGTAGATCCTATTCTTACCACATAATAAAGACAGATATGACGTAGGAATACCTATCTGTATTGTCAGTGACACAAACTTTTCTGTTTACAGCTAGTGACTGTAGCAACCATGGGTCATCAAATGAGTCCCTGCTTCCTGACACGAATACAAAGTGTAACTTGTTAATAGCTCTGCCCAAAATACCTGTTTCACTGTTGCATGGAGAATCTGCCAGAAATGAGCACACAAAATGTCCTAACAGCCCAACGTGTGAAACTCTTCTGCACCCTCGGTGGACTTGTCTGCAAAGTAAAAAGCTGTGCCAAAGTATGACTGATGTGTTTTTCAGTGGAAATTACAGCTTACAGACTCTTACTTTCTCTAACACAATCTTATTTTGATCAGTTTCATTTTCTACATGAAACAGAGCAGATTCTTTTTGCTGTTTCCAAAACAATTGGCAGAAACCTCACCACCCTGGTCAAAATTCACTGACATTCATGTTAGGAAGACCTCTGAGCAAGCAAGCACTTTCTCTCCTCAATATGAATCCTGACTTTTTCGTCTATACCAGTAGCAATCCTGTCAGGAATGACTGGTGTGCTGCTCTTGGACAGCTTTCCCACCTCAAGGATGCTGAGGAAGCCTTTCCCATTCTGGAAGGGACCAGGCTTTGTGTGGGTGCTAGCCATGTAGACCCAGAACTGTGAGGGAGTGACCAATGTGAACTTGATTACAGGTGTTTCAGCAGCTTGGTGATTCTTCCAAAATATGGTTTGTTTGGATTTTAGATAAGTCACTTTTCTGATTTATTGACATTTATTGACACTTTTAGCTTCCTGACTACATGCCATTGGATGCTCCAGTTCCTACTGAGTTCCTGCCTGAAATACACTGTATATTGACCGTGAGAATGCTAAATAGACTGAAATCAACAGCAGACATCAACAGGCAAAGTTTCTTATATAGGTCTTATGTAGATCTTAACATTGTATATGGAAAAGAGACAGGAGGCATGAGGGAAAACACTAAGAGAGTTCTTTACAAGTTTTTTACAACAGGGATAGTGCAATGTGTGTTGATCATATGTATCCATTATGGTGTGCATATTGATACTTCGTGCTAGATCAACTTTGTTTACAGACCTCCAAGATCCGGTAAAGCAAGACAGACATAGCCATAGCTGAATATAGACATTCTTCAGGTTTTTTCATCATCTGGTGGAATATACGTAGCAAGCTTAAGTCTAATACTAATTTTTTTCTCAAATCTGAACTGAATATACCTTGTTAACCCGGACTGGGAACTAAGGAAATTAAAACCTATATCTGAATGCTTTCAGTATGTTGCAAATTTGATTTACCTTTAATTTATTTTCTTGTAGAATTACTGTCTCGTTTTAGAGAATTTAATAATTTAAGACTAGAAAGTGATGACCATCTTCCTTTTAAAGAGAAATAGTTTTATCAGATACTTGTTGTGAAAATAAAACAGTTAGAAAGGAGTGAAGTTAGGATCTGATGTAATATTTATCTGAGAAACCCAAGCAGAGTTCAGTGGGAACCTGGCATTTCCTTATCTTCTGTTTTGTCTCTGAGATTTACAGTTCATAATGGCATAACAGTCAGCAGGCATCCAAAACAGCCAATGCCTTACTCCCAGAGTGACAGCCTATATGAATCAGGACCTGATCAACTGCACAACTTCTGAGCAGAAACAGAATTAAGATTATTAATCATATAAGCAAATACATAACTATATACATGTACTAATAGCTTATTTATTGATATTGTAATTTTTACCGCAGGAGCAAACTGATGCCTCTTTGGCAAAGAAAACAACTTTTATACAAGGCTTTGTGTTTTATATATTGTAGTAATTCCACAGCCAGATAAAAAGTTAGAAGAAAGACTGAGTCATTTTTATATGCTGTCTGTATGAATAAAATAGTGAACTAGTGACAAGTGAGGTAGACAACTAGTAAATTCTTTTTTCCTGAATTAAAATGACTTACCAATATGTAAATTTATACAGGCAATCAAAAAATTATTAAAAAGTGTTAGACTAATTTAAATTACACCATTTTTCTTTCATTTTCTTCTATATTCTTTTTTTTCATTCCTGATTCGGGGAATTTTACAAATCTAGACTTTACTGAACTAACTGATGATGAGTAAAGGTAACTATGTATATTATATATTGTTAAGTAGGAAAAAATATGCTGTATAAACTCTGAAGACCATTTAGACTGATATCTAATAGCATGCATGTTTGGACAGCCCGGGAGAAAGATTTAACATATATGCAAATACAGTTCATATTATTTTTTTTAAATTACTTTAGATATATCTCTGAAATTAATTCCAAGGCTTTATGCTGCTCTCTTAATTTATGTTACATTAATTTAGCAGTATGTTAACAAAGTCCTCTTCTGTATGGTGGAAGAATCAAATTATAGATAAAGGCATATTTAGGAGTACTATTAATGCCTCTCCCACAAGTAGTAACATCAAATGATTATATCTAATTTTGTTATTCTAAAAGTTATTCTTTAACTAGAGACAGTCTATAACTAGAGATTGCATGTTCACCTCAGATAGAATAAGGAAACTTAAGAACATTAGAAGAAAATTACTATATGGACAAGCATAAATACTGTATCATTTACTCATGTGTCAGTCCTTGGCTCTTACTAAAACTCATATATCAAACATTGTTCTAATTTTTCTAATTTAGCCCTGGACTGCATACTTCAAGGAACATTACGGTATGTGCCAGTTGTGAGGTCTAAGGGATTTCCAGCCTCTGGAAGTTTATTTAAGAGCACACCTGGCATTCCAGGTAGATAAAGAATGTAGCTTAATTCCCTTTGGTCCACTCTTCCACATTGCTTTGCATTGGTCTTCACCTCAAATAGCAATATTTTATCCTGCCCTCAGAAAGAAGAGCATGCTAAAATAATCTTTACAGAAAAGGAGTAACATATCAAAACTTCTTTGAAGGCTAAGTGTATGGACATCTGCTTTCTGTATGCCTGTGTATGAACACAAGATCATAATGGTTATTATTATATATGTATATATTTGAGGAACACGAAATTATTTTTCCATTCCCTCTGCAGTGACCGAGTTCTCTTCATTTCTATTAGCTGAGAAGCTCAAAGTATTCTTCCTATCTTGTTCAGTTATTAAATAAGATTAACATTAAGACAGGAATTTTAAGTGATGTGAAATGATCCAGATGTTTAAATGCACCTGAAAAATCACCTAAAATCCCTTTGAAACCTCTTTCTTAAATATACCAGGCTCTTCAAAAATAGCATTTAACAATTGTTTCTTAAGGAAAAGCCCTTCCTAGATTTTTTCCCCTTTTAGCTTTTTTTGAAATAATGTACATCTTCCTTCAAGGAAGGGGGAAGTCTGAATAAACAAAATGAAAGCCCTTCTATTACCAACATGAGTGAAATCTTATCTACTTGTCACTTAAGGTTTTGGTATTTTATGTCTCTTAATCCATTGATTCAAATGGTATGATGTGGAAAATTTCTAAGTCTTCCTTAAGTCTTCCTTGTACAGTTTCATAAAGACATAATGAAGAGAGGTCAGGTTAAAAAAAAATGCTTTATTTCAGTTCAAAAAGACATAATTATTCTTTTCATGAATAAAATTGTTTTGAACACAAGAAGAAAGTCATTAAAGGCAGCAGTACTATTCTTATAATTAATTTGCTTTTCTTATTATTGAAAACAATATTATTTAACTGAAGAGGTTTTGGGTTTGGGTTTGGGGGGTATTTTTGGGTTTTTGTTTGTTTGTTTGTTTGGGTTTTTTTGTTTTTGTTTTTTTTTTTCTTCCAGAAAACTACTAAATAAGGTTCTCTTGAGCTTTCTGAAATGTGTCTATTCTCCACCTTTAAAGTGCCTGGATTAATTAGAGCATGACCTGCACAATAGGGAAGAGACAAAACTTTACCAATAAATGATGACACTTCAAAGAAATAAAAGAGGTTATTTGATATAGAATTCTATGAGCTCCATCATTCACAGGCAGGCCCCCAAGGCATTTGAATTCAGTTCAACCCATTATAGATATGTAGAATACTCAAATGTGTCTCAGTTTTGTTGAACACTTTTGAATACAATTAGCTGAAACCAAAGTGCTACCCACCTACAATAGAGCAGCATCTGCATTAGTGATGTGAGAACTTCAAAAGGTTCAGAGTTCAGATTAATTTCAGTTCTTCAGTAAGAAATATCCATGCAGGTGGCATTGCAGCCTTTTGAACTTGCAGCCTAAATTTCCTTTGGTTCCCTTCTGGCTCTCTCAGAAATTCTTTCAAAAGCCTTTCCAATAGCTCACTCTCTCCCCTCCCTCCCCCCCCCCCCCCCCCTTCCTTTTTGTTCACATAGTGATGTAGAAAACTACTTCCCTTGATTATTATTGCATAGCTACTGCATCTCTTTTGTCCTTCATGGTTTTGAGGCTGATGTTCTGAAATGACAACTTTCTTCTGGAGTCTAGAATATTTGGAAATGAAACAATGAGGAAAACTCCCATGAGCTGTACCACAGCTCTGTAAATCCCTCCCTGGACTGAATAGTGTTTTCAAAATTATAACATGTCATTGTAAGTTAAGCATGCACTGAAGCTTATGCCCTGCAATACAACATTCAGAGTTTTCTTGTTTCTTTCAAAAGTCACTAACCCCCCGGCAGGGGAATACTACACTGGATTTTAGCCATCTTTGTGAATAGATGACTGTGGCAGTGAGTACCTGCCAGAACTGCAGATCTCTAGATATAAGCAATACCTAGAAGAAAAGAAGCACATCAATTCTTTATGCCTGCCTCTAGAATTCCCTACTTTTTTTGCCAGGCTTATTTGCAGAATGGTGGCTGAATGGTAGCTTGCCTACCACTGGACTCACCCTGAAGGTAAAACAGTTATAGAGAAAAAATTTTAAGGAGTTTTGAAGATGTCAACATCAATGAAGCACTGACTATTTCCATTGAATCTGTTTTTTTTCCCCTGTTTAGGAACTGGGGAAGCTGCTAGCTAGACTAGGGCTAGCAACTAAAATAAAATATACTTAAAGTATACATAAAATAGTGGAAATTACAGTTAGGAAAATAAAGTCAAGACAGAAAACAAGAGTCAGAACAAAACAGCAAATATGAACTCCCTGGGAAGATACTTCCTAGATGTGAAGCCAAATAAACAGCCCGGTTTTTATGTCGGAGAAATGAGGACCAAAGACCTGTATTTAAGATACACCCATACACATAGATTTTCCAGTACATGAGAACAAATTAACTGAAACCAGAAAACAAATTTCAAATACTTTTTGTGCTACACATCATCAAGAAGATCAGCAAAGCTTCTGCTTACTAGATAGACTGGTTTTTGGTTTTTAGGGTTTTTGTTGTTGTTGTTAGAATGGCTTTTATTCCCAATCCTATCACAAAATCTCTAAAGTGTGCATTATACAACTTGTTTGCAGTCTTAATAGCACCTTTTTAACACATGTGCTTCTGGTGCCATCCACAGGAGTTCAATAAATCTGTTCTGGCCACTCATGTATGTTTAAGATCCCACTGCTGTATAATTCTTGATTTACTAATAGCAAAACAATGAAAGGGATTATTTGCATGGGACTCATCTGTGGGAGAGATGGGGAAGGTATTCTTGACAACTAATTGCAGACCAGTCCTTGAGCTGTAAGGAAAAAATGGACCAAACTCTTGGCAAGAAATTTGTCAAACAAATTTAAATTTAAATCAAATTAGAGGGAGCCTTCAGTAAGGCCAGTAAACATCCTTTCAGTAGGGCAGGTGTATGGGGAGCTTGATGTATGTCACCACAACTAGATGTATGTCACAGCCTTCATTCTCAGCAGTGGTTACTGGATCTGTAATCATTAGAATAAATGTGGAACTTGAGATAACAGTTCAGTTTCTTGGAATATATACAAAAGGATCTAAATAGTTATTTTCAGGCATGAACAGCAGGAAATATCCATATGGTAAACCACTACATTCTGCAAAGATAATCTTTAGTCTGTAAATAAAGAAAAAACCAGGATGTTTAGTCCAAATAATTTAATAGACAAAACTCTGACAGGTATTGTTTTTCAGATCACACTTCTTTCCATGTGTGGGGTCCTGACAAGTTAAATCATCTATGAAGCACTGACCATCACCAAGGAAAGAATTTCCACAGCTGTGGACCACTGAGTATTACAGATTATAGGAGGTTAAATATAAAAACAAAAACAAAAGCTGTGGTGACTGATAAAGGCAATCACTACAAGGAAGATTACATTTTGTGGAGGAAGCAAACTACTACAGACACAATAAGTGTTATAATACAAAATAAGCCAAAATATTTGGCATTTCCCACTGTTTGTTTCAGTAATATATGCAGTAGAAGTATATTTGTAGAATGTATATACAAACATGTGTACACGCCCCTGCCCCACCACCCCCAACCCAAGTTCGATACTTGCTAGGGCCTAAAATACCTACTGTTACAGTAATGTTGGGGAAAAAAAGAAAAAAATCACTCTTTCATAAGGACTGTCCTAAATTACATAAAATTAAAATGAGGTAAAGCTTATTAATTCTTTCTATTTTTGGTAGGTTCCATTTTGGGCAGTCCTGTAGTAGTTATACAAAACAGATATACATTTCTTTCAGCAGAAATCATTGTTACCAGAATTAAAGAAATCCCAAACTTTGCTAAGCATTGCTTGTGGTGTTCATACTCACAATTTTCTTGGCTTAGAAAAAACTCATGTCCAATGATTATAAAAGATATTGCCTTGAGGTAAAAGTTTTGTAAAATATTTTTACCTCAAACCATGTCTTTTGCATATCTAATTATATCCCATAATATTTTTGGGAGAACCTTATCCATGGATTAAATTATATCTACATAATTTGTTTTTATATATTGTCACAAGGGTCACAAATACCTTACAATAACAGATTCCTTAGTGCCAAAACAGCCTAGTCTCACAGACATTTTATCAAAATATGCTTGGTGCGCAGTCTAAGCACATTTCAATCCAACAAATTAGCAGACCCTAGAGTTTGATTGCCTTAGTATCCAATCAACAAAATAGAAATGCCTTCTTAAGCGTGCAAGACAAATTATTCCTACTCTCACTTTTGTCTACACACGAGGCCTCTCAGGACCCCAATGCCTTTTGACTTCAGCAAAAATGTTGTCATGTGGTCAGCAGAATGAGTGGACATTTGAAAAGCTGGATTTAACCTATGTAATTATAGAAATTACTATAGAGAAAAAAACCAAAATCAATATAACCAATATAACCCATCAATACAACAATAAAGGAATACATACAGAGCAGGAATGTCCCTATTTTTGGATAACTCCTGTTTTTCATACTGATGTGCCATGTACCAAACTAAGCAGGATGAGTCTTCAAGGGTAGTATCCACTACATTTCAAAGTACTAATTTTCTTTGAAAAGTAGTGGAAGCTTACAACAAAAAAGTATCATATCTTGTAACCATTCCTACTCTAGTTTTAACTGACATTCAGTTCATTTTAATTTGGTAATTGTTTCCCTAATTTTAACTTTGTAGAAATGGTGCTGCAGGAAAATGCAGCTATTTTGGATAGGAGAAGAACATTCTCAGTGACTGAATGCTAAGGTTGAATTGTTTATGTCTGGTTTGGTGCTATCACTGCATTATTCACAGCTATGAATCAGCAAATATGAAAGTAATATTTCTTTACTTCATTTCCCTCCATTGCTCTTTCCTTGCTACCTTGTATACTCTGCTCACAGATTGGACAGTTTGCAAAAACCTTCTGCAAACAGACAACCAATCTCACTTATGTTCATAGTGTGAGGGGTACCAGAGACAGATGAGAAGTTACCCACCCCACGCCCTGTTTTCTCTTCAGATACTAATATTCCCGGTCCTGAAATGATCAATCTGCCTTTTACAAGCCGGCATTTTCTACTGAGTGCTGGGGATTTATCTGTGAGCCCTAATGTGAAAGATGCGGTGAATCATGGACATTTGGTGGTGCACTGATTGCAACTATAAGCTTCTTGACTGGGGGGCTTCATAAAATCTGTAGAAAATGAGTCATAAAAGTAAAAATACACTATTGTCAGTAATAGAAAAAAGATAACTCCGTCAAAAAATGTGATAAGGAACCAAAAATGGTGAACAATCTACTTAGTAAAAAATCTGTGCATATATGGCTTAAACTGTACATGTCTGAGCTTTTATGTGTATTATGCACACAAACCTGTGTTACAGACAAGTAATTAGGATTACTACAGGATGTGTGTGTGTCTCTGTGTATGTGTGTGTTTCCACATCATCTTTGTAAGTTCAGGGAGAGGAAATATTCTCCCTTAGATGTAGGAACAGAGGCACATATTGATTAATCTGAAATAGACAGACAGACAGATAGATAGATAGATAGATAGATGGATGGATGGATGGATGGATGGATGTTGAAAACCCAATTTGAAACCCTGGGAATGCTAAGAATTTCTTCAAATCAGATTATACCTTCTTAAACCAGGTGCTGAAAAAAACCTGTGGGGTATACAGTAAAAACCTTAGGGTTTACGTAATCTGAGTGCATCATATGGGAAAGCATTGTTAAAGGCAAGCAATAATTCTGTTTTTCATGCGAAGAAAATGACAATCTTAGCAATGAAATCAATCTCTCTTTTCTAAGTTCTTGCCTTAAAACAAAAAAAAACTTTAATGTATCTACAAATGAGGATGGAATCTTACAGACAAAATTCACCTTCAGAAGGCTCCTGCGCTAGGTGGATTTGCTGATACAGCTATATGGGTTAGCGTTTTCTAATCTAGACAAAGCATTCAGCTTTAGTGTGCTCTGCCTGTTGATGCACTGCGTCTAGGAGAGCAGGGTGAGAATACTTAGTTTCTCTGACCTAATATAGGAAACAACAGCCAAACACAGAAAAATCTACAGAGAAAATTTCAGTTTTGTATTGGAATGTTTTCATGTTTACAGGCTGATACCTGAATGTTTTCATGTCTACAGCTTTAAACAAAGTATCTTCATCTTATTACATTGCAGGCATTTTATGTCTTACAGATACAGGAGTGCACGTGAAAAAAACAATCCAAGGGATTCTCCGCAATGCAGTTTTACATAAGGGCCTGTAGGAGCAGGCAGAATGTTATTAGACCATAAAAGCACTTCAGGCTGATTTATGGTTTCTGATCAAGGTTTCTGTGAAAATTACTCTGCATCACCAGCTCAAGGTGACTGCTACCATTAATGTGTGGAAAATAAATGAGATGGGGAGACTGATATCAGAGGAAGTAAAAGGAAGCGCTGAGCCAGTTTATATAGCACAGGCTTCCCATTTTGTTTCACAGTGCATAGAAGTCTGTCATCAAAATGATTGCTTTGGGGCAGAAAAGGCAATTCCTGATAATTAGATCTTATGGCAGGCTTTCTTACATCCGGTATATAAGAACCATCAGGTATAATACCTTCCCACTATACGTCATCTTCTCCTCTGTCCTGTAAACATTCTTAGAATGTAGAAAATGAATAACACATGTCTTTTTTCTCTGAAGTTATTTCCCAGAAGAGATAAAATTCCAAACATGGTTTCATAGGAGTCTTAGTGACTAGGAGTATTTTACATATGATCTGATAGCAATTTGCATTTTGACCAGCATTACAGTAAAAACGTGACAACTTTTCCAGTTCAGTGTCCTTGTACTGTATGTTGTTTTGTTTATTAGTGCTGGATTTTTTATTCCATTTTTATTTTATGTTGAAAACAAAAAGCTGTATACTGCCTATTTAAATACAAATGCATAATGCATTTTTAAAAATTTACTTCATTGTATCTGTTCTAATGCACCACGTCTATTCTTTACATATAGTTTATTTTCATGAAAGATACAGTTATCTATATAATGCTACTTTAAATTTTCTTTATTTCCTCTTTATTGTTTTAAATTGTCTGCACTCTTTCTTTTTTTTTTTTCCTGTACAATGTTTCAAGGTATGGAAAGGAAATAACGATGAAATGAAATCCATCCATGGTACAGATTTTAGTGAAAGCACCAGACTGAAACACAGATAATAATCCAATGCATCTTATGCTTCTATATGATTTTTAAAAACATTCTCTAATATTAATAACATCTCTAAAATGTAGTATGCAGATGTGTAACATCATTTTACACATCTGGAGAACATCAGGGCTGCTCAAACAGCTGGCTATAGCAGCTGATCTTATGGTCATTACAGGGTGTGTTTTCAAAGCAGTGTATAGAACAAAGACATCCATATCCTGGGGAAGGGCAGAGTCAGGATTTTGATTTTTAGGATATGATGACATACCAACTGCATATAGTTTTCAAAATGGACTCTTGATTCCTAAACCAAATTTCTTTGAAAATACCCTCACAATAAGACATGACACTTTTTTTAGTGCATAATACTCATTTATCTATAGATTTTAAAGCAAGTGTTTTGTTACTACTGTTGGCAAGAATGTTATAAGATTAAAAAAACCCCATTTTAACTATTTTTATCCTTCAGATGCACCCAGAGAGGAAAAGGACTTCTGTTTATGTGCAAGGGTGATTAGCTTGTGCTGTTAATAGGATGGATTTCCTGGTATTTAATTGAAAGCAGGTGGATAATTAAAACCAATGTATAGCTAATCAAGAGCCAGATATCAGGTGATCATGAGGCCATGCCTGATTCTGTTCAGGATAAAAACCTAACTTTCAAGCCTGTTTGCTTTAGAGGCTAATGTGAAAAAGGTGAGAAATGCTGGTTCCTGGGGAGAACATAATTAAAGTATTGTTTCACAGGCACTAAAAATGGCTGGTACAAGCTCACAGTACTGGAGCCTTCTTTGCTTAGTAGTGTCTTATGATTTTGTTTTGTGGGATTTACTTGTCAGTGTTAAGGATGTTTTTTCTTAAGATGAGCATTAAGACAAATCTGAACCTGTCTCTTGCCTGCCCTTGTAGTTCTGCAATGTGCTTTGTTAATGTTCCCACATTACAAAATGTTAGTATAAATCTGCAGACATGTAATAGGTTAATTAAATGTAATGCTGATCTTAAAACAGCTTTCCATACCATCCCTGCCAAATTCTTGGTAGCCTCTGAAACCTGCTTAGGAAAGCATGATAAGGCAGACAGGAGAAAGGATGGCTGTTTACAACAGCATTTAAGCAACTACTAGTTTTAGAGTATTTCCCATGCTGCAATTTATGTTGCATTTTACCTTAGACAGTATGATCATGCAGAGCACTATGGGACCTAGATCTTGATGGTAAGTAGGAGCTAGTGTATGTCAGTTATTTTCCTTTTCCAAACCCTCACATTAGCAAGAGGATATACAATTTTGTCTATAGTACAAAATGTCAGACATGCAGCAGGAATCCTGCTTCTCTGTCACCTCTACTTGTTTCTATGGCCTGCTTCTCTGCTGTTTCTAGGGTACTCACAATTGAACTTGTATGTATTGTTGTTAACAAAGCTATGTTATACTTACAGCTGTTAAGTATTGCAAATTTCTACTACTTAAGTACTAAAATGTCAGTTTAAGTAACCCCTTTTTCCCTTCTTTATCAGAATACAGTCTTTATAAGCAGGTATGTATGTAAGTAATGAAAACATGTAGTCCGTTTAAAGTGCTAGCAATTGCTCTTAACTTTGTTGACATCTTTCAACTTTTTTACTGAACAACTCCGGCTTGATAATATTTCTTTTTTGTTTTCTTTCAAGTTCAGCATAAAGTTGCCTGTGATAGCAAAATAATTTAAGAGTCCTGATTATTATTAAAAACTTAGTTTGTATCTGTACTGAATTTTATATGCTGGTGTTAAACACATAAGTTAGGACATGAGACATTTGTTCATTTCCTTCCTATGGGTTAATGGGGAATAATTTTATTAGATATTATCCTTGCTTTCCTTGAGGGTTTTTTGTTTGTTTTATATATGGTTAGACAGAATTCTATGAAATATTTCTCATGACTTCTAATATGTAATCTCTTCCCTTTACAACCCTTCTAGAAAAACTTTAATTCTCAAAGTTAGGAAGGAGATGGAAAAATACACAAGTGAAGAGGGAGAAGTTTAGAAAACCAGTGGAATCTGTATCCGTATGTGCTTCTCCTACAAGGGTGTAAGGAAAGCTGCCAAACTTAAAGGCCATTCATTGCTACTGACAATATTAAGCAGATTGTATCACTAGTAAGAGAGACTTTTTTTTAGGTGTAAACAGTCCTAAAGCTAGTGTCTTCAAATTGTCATGACCCAGAGTCAGAAACCATCAAGGATGGTGATAGAAACAGTGATGCAAAGGCAAAAGTTTTAAAGCTGTTTATTTTATCTTATTTTAAAGCAGTAAGGAAGGTTTGATTTCTCAACAGCCTTGCATATTAATGTCAGGAAAGATGAAAACTCATGTCTCTTTGTTTCATTACATGCGAGTTAAGAGTTTAAAATTCCTGTGAGGTTTGATTATCTGTCTCTCACTAACTTTTCCTGGGATATATATACATGTAATATATATGTAAATGTATGTACAAATCAGCATTACAGTCACTAACTCCCAAGGGAACTCTTTAGACATTGATAGTTCCTATCTTTCAGTATCAAATATATGTATGACAAAGATGAGCAAGGATTTAGACAAGTGGGTTATCTAAGCCATTGTCAGATTCTGCAAGCCTTTTCTACAGGGCAGGGAAATTAGCTGCAAGGGCTTGATCATTGGCTTCTCACTGTATGGAGTTGGGAAGGTAACTTTTGCTATATCTCTTTTGTGTTAATCTTGACTACATTCTTGGCAGTTCTCTTCTGATAAAAGTTTAATTGAACTTGACACCCTTCTTCTATGGAAAACTTTGAGGGTAAAGAAAAATAATTCTAAGCAACATTGTGAGGAACCCAAGTTGAGTTTCAGTTCTATACCTAGCTCAGTCAGTGGCTTGAGGAAATTGCTGTATTTCTCCATACTGACTTAAAGGCTTAGATGGTTTTCTAAGGAGGGGGAGAGCAAAAGGCGAATAAAGTAAAAATAATTTATCATTTTGCTTAAGGGAGAGTGACCTTTCAGAAAATATCATAATTCTAACACGAGGCAGACTTTGGCAGTCTTTAGGGAAGAAGATATCAACTACACTATAGAACTGCTGTATAAAAGCATGGGTGAATGTACTGATTTTGCTGAGAGGTCTTGTCAGCCTGAGGTGTCATGTTCTGGAAGTACATATGGGTCCTGGTAGGGCTAATGGGATTTACGAAATGGTGGTTTAAGCCTTGATTGATCTCCAGCTAGGTCTGCGTCTGAAAGCCTGCTACGGTTCCTTGAATAAATTCAGCTCATTTCAGTGCTTGTCAGCCCAGTACAGGAGACTGGGTATTTAATATGCTGCACAAAAGAAAACAACTTTACATGATAACAGTGTTTGTCAATAACAATAAATGGACTGATGACAATTCTGAGCTAAGAGCCACCTCCCAGAAGACAGTGAAGGGAGTCAAAGGCAAAGTGATCCTGTTGTTTAAACTTATGGTTCTGGGACCAGCCACCAGAGAACAAAGTGCTCCTGACAAATCCTGAATGGACAACTTGTTTCCTGAAAACCAGTGTTTTCTCTCTGGGGCAAACCAGTAGTTTTTAGACTTCTGTGGCATAGGAACCAATTCTGAATGGGGCAAAAAGACAGAGGTGGTTTTTTTTTTATTCTACCATTTTAAAATTCAAATTTAGCTGAGGAAAGAGGTGACATCAATAGATTAAAAGGAAAATGAGCTTTCCAGTATCCACTGTGTATCATTTTCTACCACCACACTTGAGAAAAGGGAATATTCCCTCCACCCTTTCTTTCCCCAAACACATCATCTGTTCCAAGAGAGGATAGCAGTGAAATACCAAGACTTTGACCAAACTGCAGATATATTGCAATGAAAAATGAGTAAAAACTGATGACTTCTGAGTAAGGTGCATTGAAATGAACACTTCCATGGCTTTGAAGTTTGTTGCGAACTGAAGACATGAACCTAGGATAAATCAAACAAAGAAAATAATAATATTAATAATAATATATTGGTCTTACATAGTACTCTTCAGGAAAAAAAGAACAAGTTTTAAGATGGGTCAAAAAACTTGTTTTTTTCACAGCAAAAGGAAGAAAATTGGAGAGACCACAATAGCACTGTAGAAATCATAATAGGAAAGATAATACCTCCTTAGGTTATTTTCTCAGTTTTAGCACAAAAGATCAGAGGAGGCATGAATGGATGTTAAAGAAAAATGGCTTTGGAAGAGACATACAAGGGCTTTTTTGCACTCAGTGTAATCAATGTTACTAATGGCCTTCCTGGCAGGTTGTTTTGAAGCAGTATTAGTCAAGAAGGTGATACTGTCCTACCTGTCAGAAGTATATTAACAAGGCTCAAGCATATTTTCTCATCTTCTGATATTATGGGATCCAGTTGAATGTAAGAAATATTCTGGAGGCTGGATTCTTGGTTACATTTTCTCTGTATTTATTCTAATTGTGCACTACCAGAAATGAGTACCAGTTAGAATTTCCTGTCTGACAAAGGGTATTCAACCTGCATCTAAACTAGCTCAAGAGAGAAATTACCCTTTAGTAGTTAGAAAATTACAGGTTTTAAAGTACACTTTTTATCTGTAAGTTTTCTACTTCAGTATGTGTAGTGTTCTGATTAACATTTTTGTTTAAAAGAAAGGAACATTTAAAAAACTTAATACATTAGCATCTAAAATATTTTAATGTATAATAACTGATAATGCAGTATAGACTAATAGGTGCTGACCACCTAAACATGATGTTTGTTTGCTTTTTGGTTTTTTTATCTTTTTAACTTCATATAATCTTCTGTAGTCATTTGATTTCAATAACTGCAAAATCTGTGGTCTTCATTGCGGAGGCTTGAATACTTTCTTTGTGCTTAGCCTTTGTGGAAATCAGTCTGAACCTTAGTCCAGGTTTGCTAAAAAAGAAAATACATGGGTTGAAGTAAATATCAGCTAAATAGCTATGTTTCAACCACTTTTTATGTTTCTGCAATATAGTGAACACCATATGTGTGACAGAACTCCCTGACTCTGAGACTGAGGTAACAGTTGTAAATCCTTTGCAATTAATCTGTAGAACTTTTTTCATTTAAATATAGACTTTATGCAAAATTCTTAGGAAGCAAAAATTATACATCTTAATGACAACATTTCTTCTTTAATGTAATCCTCCCTAGTAACATATGAAGTTTCACTGACAAGTTATAAAAGAAAATAGGTAGGTTAACAGAAAGGGTGGAAGGCAAATTTTCTGTTTCAAGTGATTTCAAGAGCCATTTCTAATGATAGGAGTAAGAAAGGTGCAGATGAAGTGCAGTAATACTTAAGGAAAATGTGGCAAGTAATTAGTCAACTTTCCAAGCTAGCTAAGGCACTGGAACATACAAGGTCTCTTACAATGTAATATAAAATTTATAATTCGTTGTGCTGTTTCTGTTGCTGCTGATCCTCACCCTGTTTTTGCAAATCTATACAAGGAACTCATCTGCTTCTTGGGTATCTAGATATGAACTTGTTGTGTTAGTCTCATTCCTTCCAGATAGCAAATTTATTAAGTTGACTCCTCTTTTCAACTTTACATTGATTTCTTTTTTCAGCTTTACACATTTGTCTTCATACTGTTAACAAAAGCATTGCAGGAGCTAGTAATTTCATGGCAGATATATTTGATCAAATTTTGAATGAAAAATACTGTGCTTAGGTGTCTAGCTGATAGCTGATATGTGATCTGATTCTTTCACTCCTGAAAGCAGCTATTCTATTTGCACGTCTATCAAGATTGTGTATATATGTGTTTTCAGTTTCCTGCAGATACTGAAGTGGTATTGTGTATAAATGGCTGCGTTATCCTTATGGTAAAGTATATAAACATTGTGCATGTGTGCCTGTAAATGTATGTGCAAAATGGTCTCCTTTTCAAAACTATGTTCACTTTATAACAGGAAAAATACACTTTACCTAATAAGTTTTGTTCTTTCCCATTCTAATAAACTCATTCTTTCCATGTTGCTTATCTCACTTCATCCAATTAGACTCTAAAATAAGTAGGATGTTGCTTCAGTGTTGCAGTTTTTTTAATACTTGCTTTTTCAAAGTATGAGTTTACATTTCTTTTCTCTACTAAGGTCAGGCACTGGATTAGACCATGACACAGACCGCAAGTCTACATTTCCATTGCCCTCTGAGCAATTTCTCATCTGGCAAACCTTCAAAAATTTGCCATATCAGGCACTAATACCAACCAGACCAAGAATGTACAAGTGTGTCAGTATAGCTGAACCATACAAAATGTCAGTGCATTAATGTATCAAATATAGTTGAGGAGGGTTTTACCCATTCAAATGGCAAAAAAAAAAAAGTTTTTTGCTATGATTCTCAGCTGTCTCCAGGGCACTCATCTGTTATAAAACTTCAGTACAAAAATTGTGAGAAGTCTTCATGCTGCACTGATACTGCACCCAGCCTGTTTGCAAATCATTCTAGCAGTAGACATTTCTATAAGACTCAGCTAACATAAGGATACCCATTATGTAAAAGTTAACCAGACCCATAATATCCTGTTAAGACAATGGAATAGTTCTGACCTGCAAAAATGGGTTTAATCTCAAATTTTTATTTTGTTAAATCCAGAAACTCATTCTACTTTGCTGTTGAGTTGCTGGTCAGAAGCTATGATGATGGGCCCATAAAGTGTTGTGGGGAATTTCATAATTTATGTCATGGAGCAATAATTTCACTTAAAAGAAAAATTTTCCTTTTCTCATTCTACTTACTACTAAACTTCTCCAAGTCTAATGTGCAATAGGTGGATGTAGATTGTTTCAATTGTTTTTTCATTCTAAATGGTTATGGGGTCTTTTAATATGATTCAGATAGCAGTTATACCTAAGTACTTAACATGTACTGTATTCTTAAACTGGATTTGGTGGTCAAGAACGAATTACTTAGGTACATCTATGATGTGATGCTCTTTTGCCTTCTCTGATCTGGGTAATAGGCTACTGCAAATTCTTCTGACCATTAAATGTTGCTTCCTCAGACATACCTTGAGTAACTGCTTCTTTGTAACTGGAAGAATTCACCACTCCCTTCTGCGATGGTAGACATCGTACAGATCTTTCCATGGATTTCAGAAATATCAATATAATGAAGGTATATTTATAAATCTGGCTGTTCTGCAACTGCAGCTTCTAATTTCTAACCAACTTATACCCACTTGTTCTGCCAGATACTATTCTGCCTACTACTAATCTACTACTTTTCTCCCCTACCCAGGGTGAATGCATCATTGATTTGCAGGCAGAGTCTATATTACCCTGTTTTTATTGTCCAAGGAAAGGATGTATTTTTTGTCAAGTAATCTGATATTTTAGCAAATTACAGTTACGTCTGTCATAAAAGCCATCCAAACCAACTCAAAGAGCATTATTACTACCCTTGTTCCAGGCCAATGTTCATGCCATTATTTACCATTACAGAACATAGCATAGTTTCATTTTTAGCCAGCATCCTTCCTATTTTGATTCTTCATTAAACATCCATGTAATGATGAAAATGGAGGCTTTATTGAATCTCACAAAGGGGCCGTATCATGTTTCATTTGTGTAGAAAGTGAACGTCAGAAAAGGAAATCAGGTTAACCTCATACTTTTAGTAAACCCGTGCTGTGTTTTCTACAGTTTTCTGACTTACTGTGTACATCTAGTTATTACCCCTTAAAATATATTCTAAATTTTGCATGTTATTGAGGTCAGGTAATTGGTCTATGGTCATTTGAATCATTCTCCCTCCTGCCCCCCGATACCAGTTAAAAATCCTTGGATCCAGTGATCTGTAATCCCTTACAGCCTTGTGATAACCAACATCCATATGAAGATTAAAGGTTAACTTCAAAGAATAAAGGATTCATTGAGCTGAAAAACACCACTCTGTAACAATGATTGTCATTCCTGATTCTGGAGGGAAAACCTGAGGACCATATCCTCAAGTATGTATGCACTTTCTATTGTACAGTCAGTACAGAACTGTGGGCATCCCTTTATTTTTCATCATGCATGATGTCCTGTATTCTTGGTTTAATTTTCTTTAAGTTTTTGGAACTCCATAATGCATGAAGCTGAGTATATTTAATATTAAAGCGTACATGTAGATGGCAGTTGTGATTAGTTTATGATGCTCCTGGGCAGGTGAGAGAGGCTGTGCTCTGTGAAGCTCATAGAATGCCCAGCTGCATATGGAATTAAAAGTTATGTGAGTGGCCTGGAAGGTGATAAATCGCTTAGGCTTGTCCAAAGGGAAATATTTTAATGAAGTTCATTACAGAAAAATGTAAGCTACCATGAAAACTGCTTGAAATTGAAAGCAACCAAGAAAAATTATCAGACATTTAAAACTATGGTAAACCTGTATCTCAAAAATGGACAAAATTTTATTTACTTAAACCACAAACTTGAAGAAACTTGACATCAAACCTCCAAATCTTTGCAGAAACATTTAAAACTGTAGGTGATACAAAGGATAAATTATCAACCACATCAGCAGCATTATTTGTACCTGCCTAACCATATATCATGTCATCCTTATTCATATGGTGACATCTTCACCCACCTGCAGCTTCCATCAAATAAAAATCCTATTTTCACCCAGTGTTTCCTCAGACAGATGTGTTCTGACAGGAGCAGCTAGATGTCTAATTCTAATCCCCAGCCACACAGCAAGCAATAGTCTTTCATTTTACTGTGGTTTAGTAGGTCGTTTACAGCTGTAGGAGGACAGAATAAAAACATTTTTTTGCCATGCTAAACACTGGTACAAAAGCAAATATAAACACCTCTAAGAAATTTAAAGAATAGTCATGTTCTAGTCAACCTTAATTAAAAAAAAGCAGCAATAAAATCTTAAAATATATAAACTTATTGTTGCTGAGAAGTGCAAGAAGTTACTGCTCTGGAAAAGACTGATCTTTTTCTAAGAGGTGATCAATCCATTCTGTCTTTGCTCTGTTTAGCCACATTAGCAGTGGTGCCTTGGAACCAGAGGTACTACATGTAGTCTCACCCAATAAGACATCTGAGCTCCACTTCATCACTATGTAAATGTACTTAATTGTTATGGTAGTTAGCTCAGGTTGAGAATTATGTGCTTTTTAATGATCCTTAGCCTTAGTTGACAACTGCCATAGATTGAAGTGCTTTTCAAGTCTGTCAGACAACCATAAAGAAATTTGGTTTGGAAGGAAACTTTGGCAGTCTTTTTATCTAATCTCATGCTCAAAGAAGGACTAACTTCCAAGTTTGCTCAGGTTGCTCAGGGCCTTCTTCAACACAGTTTTGAAGAGCTTTAAATGTGGGGATACCGCAGCACCTCTGGGTAACATATACCAGTCTATAAGCACTCTTTTCATGAGTAATTTTATGTAGGTCCAGCCAGAATTTCTCATACTGCCATGCTTCCCCTTATTTCCCTGTACACAGCTGAGAAAAAGAGAAGGATCTGGTACTATCTTCTCAGTGGCCACCCCCTTTACAGAGTGGAAGGCTGCAATTAGTTTCACCCTTAGCTTTGACTTTACCAGGATAAACAGAACAAATTGTTTGGGAAACATTTTTGTTAAAAAGACAAGAATCCTATATCATTATTCCCTGTATAGTACTTGCATTTGGGGAACATGTAACTTCCTGCATAATTTTTAAAAAAGATCATATAATGCATGTAGGAGTAGATTATTTCCCTTTGCCTTTTTTGGTGATCTCTTCACAGGCACACTGATGTTACTATTTTAGTGTACAGAGACATAGCCTTGCAGGTACTCTTCTCTTCTTGGTTAGCTTTATAGGTCAGATTTGTATGCAGTCAACTTTCAAATCAGGGAATACCTGAAATTAATCAAAATACTAATCTTCCTGTGCTGCTTTTATGGGAGTATAAGTTTTGAGTTAATATTTGGTTAATGATTAAAAATGTAGCCCTATTAAGCTCTCTCATAATTTGCTCAAATCCAGAGGGACCAAGAATAATAAGCATATGCATACAGGCATCACAGTTTTGAAATCTTGCCAATTGCAACAGTCAAATATCCAAAGAAACAAAAAATATTTTAAAAATATATTTTTCTAAACCTACATATTCCTTGGGATAGTTGAACT
Source organism: Pelecanus crispus (assembly GCF_030463565.1). Classification (NCBI taxonomy): domain Eukaryota; kingdom Metazoa; phylum Chordata; class Aves; order Pelecaniformes; family Pelecanidae; genus Pelecanus; species Pelecanus crispus. The sequence goes on along the minus strand of NC_134648.1, from coordinate 40,960,980 downwards.
TTTAAAGTGCATATGGAGTCACTTTTTATCACTTTTTCTGTCATGAGAGCTATAAATATATATTTTTAGTTTGTTTCTTTTTAAGGCAAAAAGATAGTTACATATTAGAATCTGAAGACTTTAATTTGAACAACTTTGACCTAGAAAGTTACCTATAAAATCAGAGAAAAAGCAGGTATGGTATCAACTCTTTAAATATGTAGAATATGATCTCAAGACCTGAAAGGAAAGAGAGGAGAGTGCTGAATTGTTTCAGTGAGTAAGAAACATAATAATACAAATGAGTAATGACTATCAATTTCAAAACACAGATTATGTTGGTTTATATTATGAAATATTTAGGTTACGTTTTAAAGGAAAATGTTGATATACTATGGTTGTTCTCCTATAGCTTCTCCATAATTTTACATAATTTCTTGAAAGTGACCAAAGTAAAACCTTTCTCTTGATATTGAATCATTACTAGCTGGAACTCTGAATAGTAAGTGTAATTCAGTTCATATTTAAAAGGTATGTTTTTACATTACACACAAATGTATGCAATTAGAGAATGGGGTATAGAGAGTACTCTTTTCCTCCACTCTTTCTTTGTATCTTTCAAAGACTTTGACTTGAATGTTCACCTATTTGACCATAAAAATGTAATTGAGTTTGATGCAACTTCTATCTACTAGTATTCATACCATATGCTACAGTTACAGAACTTGTGGCAGTACATTTCATTTTCACGACCAGGCATTTAAAGGGGAAAAAACCCAAACAATAACAACAACAAAAAAAAGTAAAAACCAAACCACCAACAGTGGAAAGCATTCTCTGCATAAGAAAAGTTCTGTGTGGGAAGGTGTTAGATAGTCATTATGAGGCTTTTATTTCAATAATTATTCTTCAGCCTTTGAAATGTCATTATAGGTCAGAGGCAGTTATTGTTCCAAGTAGACCAGAATTTAATACGGAAGGACACAGTAGATATGTCAAATAGATAATAAATTGAAATAATGTCAAGTTATGCATTGTTACAATACAAGAATTAGCTATGTGATAAACTTTTGCATACTCCTGTTTTCAAGTTCACTGACTTTTGTGCAGCATTTCACTTGCTTTTCTTTATTGGATAGACCTTACTGGTTTGTCCTATCTAAACCATACTCATTTAAATCTCATCCTCTTAAAGAAAGAGATATCCATGATGCATCTTTATATACTAGTTGAGTTTTAGTTTGGGGGGGATATAGAAAAAGATACATGTACTGTAAGCATATTAAGGGGATTTGGCTGACTTTCCCTAGATCTTCGTCCTTTTGTAAGAAGAGACATATCCCTGTCATCAGTAATCGATCAAAATTGTTGCCACATTTGTTTGCCTTTCAAGAGATAAGCAGGGTATATGAGTACAGGATGATGATTGTCTTCAGTCTGTCTTGCGTATGATATATATACTCTTAAATAGAAATTTGTGTTTTAATACATGAGATTTTGTTGAAATTCTGACTCTATTAACATTAGAAGAGTAAGGCTTTTATTTGCTTTCTGGTTGTTTTCTTCTATATAGATCTGGATTTGGGATTCAGGTGACACTGAAATAAGACAAAATTATTACAGTAGTTTTGTTACTGAGCTCAGTGGGTCCAGGGTAAAAACTTGCTACTAGCAGGTATGTCCATCACTTTTGCTAGCTATGAATATTTAGTCTATAGTGACCTTCATCAGCTGCCCAGGTGTTATTAGACCAGATCTTTAATGAGCTTCCCATTTCAGGTTTTCAACCTCAGAAAGGATGACCTGAAGTTAAAATAGAATTGACAAGACTTGTTTGAATGTCCAGGAAGAATTTAGGCATCATTTTGATCTCTGATTCACCTTACAAACCTCGCCCAACATGAGAATCTATCGTGCACCAAATTCAGTAGCCATACAAATTTTTATGTCGTTAAGATGTTCACATGTGCAGGATATCATTATGCCAGCTTATTCTCTATCCATGTCCCATTTCAGTGAATTTCATCATGCCAACATCTAAATCCCATCCCAGCTGTCTGGAAAACCCATAATTACAGCCAAGGCTGGCAGTTACCACTCAGAACAGGCAGCTTACAGAATTTTTCTTGGCGATGGACTTCATAAACAGATGACAAAGGACAATCTCCTGGCATCAGTACAAAGTAGTTTGCTACAGTGTTGGCTAGTGGAACATGTTTTGTTGCACTTTATTAATTTCCTAGCATCCTTCAACAGCTAACCCAAATGAAAAGAGACTGTATATCCTACTCTTCCTTGAAGTCGCTGACCATTTTGGTCAATGCACGTTTTATTTGCAGAGCTGTGTCTTCTGAAAAAAAGTTGTGTGTGTGCGTGTGTTTTGAGGAGGGAGGTCCACACTGAGGCTTCTGTAGTGGACCTGTTTGTGAGGAGCCTCTAGTGGGGCCAGTGAGCAGAGCTTTCTCAAAGAGGTCTTTCCAAGGTGGCACGCCTACTCTAAGTTGTCCCTAAGCCCAGGCTGTCAGATCCCCAGGGGTGTTACGCACCCTGTGCCCCAAGAACTTTCTTCTGCGTTTTGCAATTCTGAGTAAAAGAAATTCTTCCTCATCAGAAGGATTCTGCTTCTGTCCTCCTTTTGTTACTAAGAAGGGACTTTAGTAAAAAGCCTGGATCTATGAGTTTCAATGGGTAAAGTGTGTTCATGTACCAGGACTGTATTTTACTTGAGGGGCAAGACAGAAAAGTGTACAGAAACCTATCAATAATAGTTCAAATAGCCTTCCAGTTTGTTTTTCATGTTACATAGTTTCTCAATGATTGCATTTTTCCAGTTCCATGAACAGTCCTAAAATCAGAGTGATCTAATATCTCTACAACTATTTTCTGTAGCTATGATACAGCTATATAACAAGTTGCTAGAAAGGACCCGAACATGTTCCTACTATGGGCAAAAAAAGCAGGGTCTGTCCTGGGGAAGCAATCAGAGGATATCTGTGGCTGAGTCTGAAGTGTCTATTTTCTCCTTGCCAGTTAGAACTAGAGAAGTGAGATAGGGACTGTGATGTGGCTACTGTCCAAAGAGAGGTAGGACACTTTCCCTGGCATCTGTGCACCTTAAAATACAGTTCTGTTCCATGGGCACACCTTACCCATTGAAGCTCACTGACCCTGGCCTTTGGAGCTCTCTAGTCCCAGAGAACTTCTGCCTACACATATATTGTTTCATGTCCATGAAAACATCAGTGTGATGTTTGTCAGTTGACATTGTAATAATCCTGCTACTCTGTAAAGAACTAAGCAGATTATTTCGCTTGTTCCTGGGCTTCAAATGGAGAGTACTTGGAATAAATATAATGTCTGGCCATAAGCCACATTTTTTATTAGAAAGGGAGTCCAGAAGCCTTAATTTACACCACAGCTTGATATGGCTAGTCTATGCTTCCTCTGCATTATTGTTTCCTAGGTAATCCTTGATATTCAGGAGGAAGGTGAATGGATGGAGAGCAGTTGTTCGTTCAAGGTGTTGTTAAAAGTGAGTGTAACAGTTATGATGACCAAGTGAGGCTTTGTGGCAAAACAGGGAAAAAAGATATTTGGACTGATCTGAAGTGTTACTCAGTCTTAAGTCCCCTCAGCGATGAAAGGGAAAAGGTAGATTGTCTTTAAAGCTGAGGCACTACCTTGCTAAAGAACTGCCCTCTGAATGTTGAGAGGCTTGGTTGGGCAGAATTGCATTATGGCTAAAATGTAGCTAATTAATTTATGTTCTTTGGCTAGTTAAGTCAGGGGACATGAATCTTAATGTTAGAGCTTTACAGCACTATTGAACACAGATTGAAAACCCAAGTGTGTTATCTCACACAACTGTAATTTCTGAAATTGGAGGATGCTATTTTTCAAGATAGTGTCTTTCATATCTTAAAATATTAAAAAATATTGGGAGGTCTAAGATGTTGTCATCTCCCTACTAGATACAAATATCACCAATTAATTTCAAAGGCCACTTGCTATTTAAAAAATACAAATGTAAGAAGGGGGTCATAGTCACCCTGATCTGTGTTTGAACTGATTACCAGCAGCTAAAGCTGTACCTTTTTCCCAGCCTCAAAGTTATCTATGATGCTTGAAGACTGCTGGTTAAAAAATGTCTTATAGATGTCAGAGGAGAGTGGTGCGTGTGTTTCTCTTGCTTTTCTTCTTGAAAGAGTAGGAGACAGAACATTTCTGAAGTTATTTTCCAGTGAATTGCATAAAAAAAATTAAATTCTTTAAACCCTTATTTTGTCATGATATTGATTCTTAATATTTTTTTATATCTATCTTTAAAGCAAAAAATATTTTTTCTTCTTTTGAAATCAGAGTATTGTATCTTTCCCTGCCCCCCCTCCTTATCCATTAGCCTTCAGGGTTTTGTTGTCTGTGAAATTTTAAACTCAATAAGTGTAGATTTCCCTATGGAAGATAAGAATTTAATATTAGTTAGTTTTAACATTTTTTATCTAAAATTGCTTTATTAATATCTAAATTTCTCTTTATTTTTAAATGAAAGATATTCTTATCTATGTCAGGCATGCATTTTTACCAAAAAGGTACCATTCCCATTTTTCATTCATGAGAATGTTCTAATTTTGCAAAACAAATTGGGAGAAATAGCATAACTAAAAATAATAAGCCACATACTTTGAATTGAGTTGGAGACAAAGAGCACAGTTAACGTAGACAAATTTTGGTTACCGTGAGATCTGAATTTTGGTTTTAGAATGTTTGAAAAGCAAGAAATATAAATTTTTACAATCAACTTTTTTGACATCAGACAAAAATGCAATGTTTTCTACATCACCAAGGTTACCATTCTTCCTTTTTTTTTTTAATCATGTAAATATGCCTTTGTATAATTGTGCCATAAAAAAACTGAACTGGATTCTCCTGAGTTGCTTGCCAAAAACCTCCCAGGAGGAACTACTTGTGGTCTAGACATACATATACATTTTCCACGTTACAATATAGCAACTGTGAGAATTTTTGGAGGGCTTGTATCTGCATAACCTGTTTGCATTACAGCAGAAGGCATTTGTGTTGTTCCACTCTATATAGCATACACACACAGAGACAAAAAAAAGCCACAAACCTCCACCATTCCTTATCTCAATGCTGTTAATAACAATCTGCCTTTCAAAAATAGTCACAAATGCAGCATCTGTCTCACAATGTATTTTCTAAATCATACAAAGGCAAAGTTGTTCTCAGAGATATATGTGTAAAAAAAAAAATCAAATTAACATATTTTCCTTCTATTCTGCTACCTAGTAGCATTCATTATAGAAAGGACTTTTCCTATAAAAAAAAATATAATTTGCTTAGCAGTTCTGGTATGACCCAAATAACCCCATTCATTTCACAGAAACAGTTTTAGAGGCTATCTTGCATTATTCATTAATGTTGTGGATAACAACTTCAGCCTCAGGACTGTTGAGCCAGCACTTTCATGAGCAGTAAATTCCCTGAGGGAGGGAATGAGAAAAATTGTCCCTACCCTGAGGTTTGAAAAATAGTCTTCACTACAGGAAGAGTTTGCTGAGGGGTTGTGTCTAATGAGAGGGAATTCTCTGAGATGATAATCATCCCCTGGAACATTTTTGGAAACCTGAGGCTCTCTAGAAGACTGTTATAAAGAATTTTTTGTTAATCCTTCCATCCCATGACATGCATATGCTCAGTCCTTGGGAGGTCCTGCAAAGGGGAATTAATGCTGTGGAGGTGGTATTTATTTTATTTATGTCTTTTTCTACCTGATGTGCCAATGGGAGGACAAGAAATGGTGTCCTCCCTACAGAGGATATTGTATATGTAAACCAGAACACAATATTTGAAATTAGTATTTAGGGAGAGGCAGTGAGAAGTCCATCTGTCTTTCCCACACCAATAGACAGGATTAAACCACTCTAAACTCCTCTATTAAGCTGACATCTTCACTACATACTGATACCAGTTTTGTTGGTTGGTTGTTTTGGGAGGGGCAGCAGTGGGATTTAAGCTAACACTGATCTCGCCCAGTTATTAGTGCTTAAGAATATATACTATGTTCCATCTTGCAAAAATAGCGCTCTTGAAAAGCAGTAATAGTTTTCTTCATTGTTAATAATATTTTTTTACTGCACATGGGTGATTTGGCCTTAATATCATCAGAAGTTACCGGCATTGATATTCTTGTTCAAAATTCACAGTTATTTTGTGACAAACATAACAGGTCATCCAACGGCTCCTGTGAAATTTTCGCTTAATAGAAAAAAAAAATTAATTTCAGTCACTTCAAGTCTAGGGACTCATACTTCTCATATGTCACCGTGATCTACAAATGAGAGTTTGATTTTCATGTCTTTTTCAACAGCATAAATGAAAACTTTTCCCTTTCAATCAAAGGAAAAATCAGGATAGGAAATAGAATCAGGAATTACATGTTTGTTTTTTGAACAGCAGTGAAACACACAGACAGATTGACATTAATGTGTGCCTGCTTTTACTTTTTAGCAAGCATGAATTATTCAAGGAGTATCGCAGCATGTATTAGTTAGAAATAATTAAAATGTAAGCGGTACTGGAACTATGTCTAGCATGCTTCAATAGTTCTAAATATTCGCAAAGAGAAAATAAAGACCTTTCTCATCCTGATTTCACAATTGTTCTGCACCGTCTCTAAATTTCTAACCATACAGATTGGAATGGACCTCAACATATCATCAGGTTCAACATCCTGCTCAAAGGAGGATCATTAAACATATTAACTGGTGTAATACTGAAGACTGGATGTTATGAAACATTAAATTATATGTCACTAGGAAAAAGGAGAGTTCCAATAGGCCCTTCTGCTGCTGTGTGACATTTAGAACTATCTGCAGATCCCAAACCCAGCAACATAAGATATGCTGTGAAGGCAAATGCTGAACAAATGCAGGTGGTGTTGCTGCCAGTAAGTAAACATCTTCAGCAAAGACAACGAGTTTCTGTTATTTCCATTCTTCAGCTTAAGAACGGGGAATAAAATCAGAGGGGTGATATGACTGGCATTTTGAAAAACTACTAGGATAATTTAATTGACTGGAATGTGAAAGTATCTCAAATGCCTATGGGTCAGTGTGCCAACTTAGCTCAGGTGAATTTTTCTTAAAACACAGGCTGTGGCACATCCTAGAACACACAAGGTTGAGTAATACTTAGTGAAATTGTCTGGGAGGAGGAAGAAAGATAGTAAAGTAGTAGCAGTTCTTTAATAGTTGAAAAATAAAGCAATTTGGGATAAAAGCAGAGTTTAGTTTAGTAATGAAGTGAAAGCACTTCTGTCTTCTGTGAAGATCACAGAAATGATCCAGGAACTTTAAAGTAGGGTTGACACTAGGTAGTGTTTGGATTTTTTTTTTTTTTTTTTTTAAATTGAATAGGTTGAAAAAGTACCTGTTCTTTGTATATAGATATTTACTTCTGGGAAATACAGTGATAATTTTATCTTTCTAACAGTCATAAAAAGAATCAGTGTTTGGAAGTTTAGCTCTCATATCAAGTTGACTGTTGATTTTTTAGGAACGTAAGGGATTAGAAGTTTAAGAATGATAGATTTAAAAGAATTTGTATTAAATTCCGAAGCATTCAATATAAAAAGGAGATGATAAACGGCATGTATACTTCCCAAATAACTGCAAAATAAGCAGGAAAAAAATACTGTTAGTAAATTAAGTCCATATGAAATGTAAACAGGTAGTCAACAATTTAAATAAGGTCTATTCCTCTGTTCTGGAGCATAAATTCCAAAGAAGTCTTTCAGGTTTGTGCAGTGGGAACTTTCTCAGAAATATTAATTCAGTACAAGAGGAACACCTGCCCTTCTTTTGTTGGTGTTATTACAAAGTTGCTAATAAAGGTTACTTTATCTATAAATGTTAACCAAAAATGCCTAAATCTGCTATGTTGTGATGAAGGTACCAATGTAATCTACCAAAAATGGGAAATCTCTTAGAGGAATTATTTTTATTGTTTAGTTATTTCATGCTGACTTGGCTGATATACTTGCAAAGTTTTCCTGAGATTTACATCTAGAACAAAGCAGTCCAGAACTTCAGAGAGCTACAGCCTTATTCTGTTCACAGAACAAATATTATTTCCTGAATAAAAGAATATTCAGTTAGCTCTAATCCACAAACATTGTGTGTCCCCATAGTTTTTAATTGAATGTTATGCAGATCAAACTAGAATTGAGGACTCTCGCACTTCTGATGTATAGTTTTACAGTTGTTCTTCTATCATTCTTTTGCTCCACACTGCTTCAGTGCCAGAAAGTGAGAGCTGACAACCCAGGGGAGGAAGACCTGTTTGACTCATCTATTAGGCTCAACTCAGTTAGCCACCTCTCGGCTTCTTCATTTCATTGTGTTTTTCTAAATTGCTCAACAACTTTTTGACACCTGTTTGTTCCTGTTTTCCTCTTTCCCACTGTGCTATGGAGGTGGATGCCTCATCTCCCCCTGACTGCTCCTCTTTTCCACTTCTCAGTGATTATATGGAGAGAATGAAAACAAATTGAGAAGTAGCTAGTATTTCTTGTTCTTGTAGGGTCTGTCAGAGAACATGAACGTTCTGCCAGATAGAAAAAAACAGTCCAGACCCTGCGCTCTCAATTTCAGTGCAACTTTAGGAGGGAGGCTAAAGTCCTACCTGTGAGAGATCTCTTCCTTCCACATGAAAATTTGAAGAGCATTTGTGGGCAGCTTCCCCTTTCCTTAGAATGAATTAATATTAATGTTATGTTGATTTTGGCTTATTTTTAAACTGAAATGTTGGTCATCCATTAGGTTGCAGAGATTGTTTTGATTTCACAATTTATCTTGGAACACTAAAATCAGCAAAATGTAAAGCTTTTTTCTGTTGGAAGGTGTTTCCTTCTGCTTTAATCCTAAATTTTCATTTCGAAGTGTCATTCCAACACTTTCGAAAACAGCCATCCCCCAGGTGACCCTTACAAACATTCTTCCCACTCTTTCAGATTATTGAAGAATATTTCGTGGGTGTTTACCCCTCTTTATGATTCAACCAAGTTATTCAGTCTCTGTGATTTTTTTTTTCTTTTCATCTTTCCTCAGTGCTTAACAAATGCAAATTCACTGTAAGTATTAATCATTAATAAGATAATTTGCCCAACACTACCTTAATGTAATGGCTATCTCTTACAAATACTTTTTCTGTTTTTCAAGTAATGCTGTCTTAGAGCTAGATTCAGTAGTAACTGCCTCAACTGAATTTACTGTTGCTTCAGTAGTAACTGCCTCAACTGAATTTACTGTTGCTTCCACTATTACGATTTGGATAAACAAGAAGGCAAAACACAAGACTGTAATAAAGTGATACGTTCACTGATACTCATTGAATATTTAAAACACAAGGATGCAACTTACATGATTCATTTCACATGTATGTGGGTGGTGGGATTCTCATGCTTATTATAATAATTACTGAATCTCAAGCTGGTCAGGACTTAATTATTACCAAAAAAATGCAAAACTTAAACAATGCAAAAGATAGAAAAGTGACAAACAGGATCCTTTCTCTTCTCTTTCCAGAAGTAATAAATACTTTCAAAATCAAATGAATTCTGCTTTATGGAGCTAAATTTATACAGAGCAGCCAACCAACCAGTCTAATATGTTTAGTTGTAGAAATACAGCCATGTACAAGGTAAGACCTTACTGCAATAAGGTCTAATAATAGACTCTCAAAAGAAGAATAAGTTTTACATAATGGTGCTTGAAATGTGACGTTCCTTCAAACAGCTGAGGATTAGAAGCAGCCTACTTCTGCAGGACTATGAAGTTCTTATATATCCTACTCTTTATCAGAATTTGTTTTGCTCTGTGCTGGGAAGTGGAGTGGAATTTAACCTATAAAATGAAAATAAACTAATACAACTCCAGGCATGGAATCTGCATCCAGCATAAATACATTGACTTTTGTTGTGGGTTAACCCCAACCAGCAGCTCAGCCCCACACAGCTGCTTGTTTGCTCCCCTGCAGTGGGATGGGGCAGAGAATCAGAAGGGTAAAAGTGAGAAAACCCGTGGGTTGAGAAGAAGACAGTTTAACAGGGGAAGCAAAAGCTGCACATGGAAACAAAGCAAAATAAGGAAATTATTCACTACTTCCCATCGTCAGGCAGGTGTTTAGTCATATCCAGGAAAGCAGGCTTCATCACACATAATGGTTACTTGGGAAGACAAAGGCTATAACTCCTACTATCTCCCCTTCCTCTTTCTTCCCTCACCTTCATCACTGCTGAGCACAACATCAAATGGTATGGGATATCTGTTTGGTTAGCTGGGGTCAGCTCTCCTGGCTGCGTCCCCTCCTCACTTCTTGTGCACCCTCAGCCTACTCACTGGCAGGGCAGTGTGAGAAACAGACAAAACCTCGATGCTGTGCAAGCACTGCTCAGCAATAGCTAAAACATCCTTGTGTTATCAACGCTGTTTTCATCACAAATCCAAAACACAGCACCATATGAGTTGCTCTGAAGAAAATTAACTCCATCCTGGCCAAAACCAGTATAATCTTATTATGAAAATAAAACAAAATTCTGCACTGTTCTAGTGATAAATTTAAAAATGGATTCTAAAACATGATCGCAATGTGTGATCCATTTGTTTTGTGGCTACCATTTCATCTCAGATGAATGAACACACCTGTTAAGTGGCCAGACAACATGGTAGGAAGTTTAGGTTCCTAAATGTAAAACCAGTAAAGCAAAGCTGAAAAGACAAGTAAATACCCCTTTTCCTGTGGCACCTACAGTATAATGGGAATCATAGCTAATGATCCGAATCCAAAGCCCAGCCTTGTTTTATGGCGTGCTCACTCTTTGTTAAGGAAAGCTGTTTGGGCAAAAGAGCGTACTATTGATGTCAAAATTGATTTTTTTTTTTTTTTTTTTTTTTTTGTGTGCATATAAAGGTTGGCTCACATATCACAAGTTTTTGTTGGGTTGTTTGTTTGTTTGTTTGTTTGTTTTGCTGCAGTCCAGACAGTGTTTTCTATGATAGAGTTAAAATTTAACAGATTTGTGTCCGGTCCCCAAATCAGTAATGTTCATATCTATTGGTTTGGACTAAGCCTGTCTGTTTATCTGTAGCTGTTTGTTTATTTGTTATTATTAAGAAAAACTTCACATACATGACAGAGAGAAGAAAACTTGTGAAGTACAGTAGCACAAAACATTTGATACATTTTCTCATTTAACAATTTATATCTCAGGCCTCTCGTAATTATTATGAACATCACTAATCACCAACTTCCAGATCAAATTGAAACACAGAACAATGAAAAGGTCAAAGCAATGGAGAATACTACGATCTTTCAGAGACAATACGTGGTGTTAACATTCTACTGCCTTACTTATACAACAAAAAAACAGAAAATGGCAAAAGATTAATCTGTTCTTGTGATGAGGATCATTATAGGAGACATACCAGACAAATTAACCCATTCTTGTTGTGGTCATAACAGTAACAATATTGTATGTCATAGTTGCAGAACCTCAGCTTGACTCGCAGAGCACCATATGAAATAAAATTTAAAAATCCAGTTGACTTTAAAAAATACTTTAAAGAAGTATTTTTAAAAGTGTTAATAGCATAAAGCATTAAAGTTAGATTGGTCCAAACTCTACAATATTCATGCTGTCTTGTTTTTTGTAGAATTGTTGCTAAAGTCAGAAAGAAGGAGGTGCTGTAAGTTCCTTGTAGCTTGAGGTGCCTCAAATATTTAGTTCCATGTCCTCAACTCAATAATAACATTGCTATTAGGTCCATAACTAATGGTCCAGAAATTCAATCTAGATCCCTGACAGAAGGTAAAGGGGTACTGAGTTAGACATGGTAAAGTGTAGCATCTGAAAGTTAGTTACCCAAAATAGCACACATTATTATAAAAAAGTGGAAAAAAAGCCCACCTACCGTCAAAATATATCCACTAATCTCAGAAAGTACGGAGGAGAAAGTAAGTGAAGAGGCTGAGTTTGTGTCTTTCTCTTCCAAGGAAAAAGAAGGATTGAGACCTGGATCTTGAATGTTGGAAGTTCTGCTAGAAACTGGAACTTCTTTATAGGAACCATCCCATACCAGTTTGGAACAGACATGGAGATGCAATACCCCAGTTTCAGTACATATTGCCTGTCCATCTGTATGCTGATACTGAACTGTCTGCAAAACCAGCAGGTATCATTGTATCCTGGTTAAAAACACAGGGGGTTGTAGCAGGGAAGGTATTTTGTATTTTTGTTTGCATTTTTCAATTTGGACATAATGTCATATATGCCTATTTACTGTTCTTGGACTGAAGTTTGTATGTGCTTGAAATGGATTAAAATGCCTGTAGAAAACACAGTATTATCTAACCACATCTTTTAATGAGACCAGGATTAGCACTTAGCTGTCCTAGTTTAAATGTTCTGACATTTAAAACAGATTATACTTATCTGATATGTGGGAAGGTCAAATATCTTGCTACTAGAGCTCCAAAGCTAGTAGAGTTTGGTAATCATTATTAATTTCATAGAATCATAGAATCATAGAATGCTTTGGGTTGGAAGGGACCTTGAGAGATCATCGAGCCCAACCCCCCTGCAGTAAGCAGGGATTGAACCTGTGAACTTGGCGTTATTAGCACCGTGTTCTAACCAACTGAGCTAACACACATCTTTTTTCTTATTGAATGTCTGAAAACAAGACTTTTGTAGCATTGTTATATGTATAAAACATGTCTTTCAAAACAGCTCCACTTATCCTGTTCCACTTGACGCGGTAGTGTGAATATTCATATTGTGAGAAGTGCATCTCACAATATGTTCTATAAACTTGGAGATACGCTTGAAAATTCATGCTTACACAACCGCACTGCAGAACTGAATTGGTTGTGGTAATATTTAGCTCAAATATGTACATTTTATTAAAATCCCCCACAAACGTAGTAAAGTTTTGGATGCATTTAATTTTTATTGTAAAACAAGAGACATCCTTTGCATGTGACATTTTATATCTAAGGCAAGAAAGTGTCATTTCAGTATAAAATATATAAACAATTTTCAAGTTCAGAAATAGCGAATGTTTAAATTCCCCATAACTAATTCTGGCTATATTATTTTACTGTATTAATTTCTGTAAAGTGGAATCTTTGAAACAAGTAATAAAATTCTGTGTGGGACACTTTGTGAGCAGGATCTGTGAGCTGACCTGGTAGATTTAGAGTCATTATCTGTAAATCTTGTCAGTATGTGAAAGAGCAATGGGAAGGCTAAAAGCTCTATGACAGTTGTGTATATAAGCATATGAGGAAAATTCTTACATCTGAGGTACAAGCCACAACAGCTGCAAGAGACGCCACCAATGTAACACACCAGTTGTATTCTGGCTTTACAGGTAATCTATGGCCTGTAAAATATTTTCAGTTTATCCTTGATCTCTTCTGAAAAACTTGTTTACTTTGACTACACAGCAGGGAAAGGATTTGGCCCTCCAAGCACAAGAAACATCAGTTAGTGCCAGTTAGTGCCACAACTAATTTTCACCCAGCTCAAAAAAAATCATAATTATAATATTCTTCCCATTTAGACTAATCTGCTTTAATATGCAAAACCCAAACAAAATCAAAAAAATCCCTTCACTTCCCACACTTGTAATGAAGTCCAACAGTATGCATTACAGTAGGAAGTAATCAGCACATTGTTTCAGGCAGTGATCTGCTTTGTTTTATTCTGTTCTCATTTATAGATCATATTTTCAGATTTCTTTTACTGGAGTGTTTTAATTGGTGTTCCTGTAGTCCTTTCAACAGGATTTGATTGTTCAAATATGGAAAAGCTGTCTTCACATTGTCAAGCAGTGTGAAAGGATTGCCCTTAACCTTGCAGCCTGCTAAGCAATGGAATGGGAGATAAATAAAATGGAGTTTGAACCAGATTACTTCTGCTCTTAATACCAAGGGTCAATTAGCTGTATCATCCACCTGCAGACAGTTCTATTCTTTTGCACAATCAGTAAATGACTTTTTCCAGGACATTGTGTCAACTGTTAGGAATAGCCACCTCCAATTTTAGGCTTACTAAGAACTTTTGTAGTTATTAAAAAGGATTAATTTGACTCCTTTTTGGACAGTTTTAACAGAAAAAAAGGATTTTTGCACCAAATTCTGTGGAGGTTTCCTGCGTTTCATGTACCAACCCTCTTTATTTTTTGTCTCCTTGGTAATAAGAAACACTGTACTGTTTTTCTTCTTCATAAAACCTGAATACCAAATGTATTCATTTGCATGAGGAGGACTGTTTCAACAGCAATAAGTCTTAGTGTCCTTGGAGAGAAGGGCCTTATTCAGCATTCAGCAGAGGAACTTGAACTGCCTGAATCTGTCTCATTATATAGGCCATATGCAGTAAGCCACGGTGCCTAACAGCTGCTGGTGTTAGGATTAAGGGGAAAATATTTAATTTGATGCAGAAGCACGTGTGTCATGATTTCTGCTGTAGCTTCTACCTGTTCCCTAGGGTGCATGCTAGATACATGGTATAACACTGAAATCATTTAATTGTGTCAACAAAATATGGCATTGTTTGTTTAAAATAAAAATTAGTTTTGCAATAAAATTGATTAGTTGATGGTTACTTCACTGTCACTGTGGCTGGTAGATACAAAGACAAAATAATTTTGTTTGATCTTGGGGGAGGGTGGAGAATTCTGGTGAGACCACAGCAAATATACAGAACATAAACTTGAATTAGTCGTTCTGTTTAGTAAATCAATAAGACAACAGGGAAGTGTGAAGAATAACCTGGACCATTTGTCAAAATGGGTTTGTGCTCCTATTCTCACTGCCTCGTAAACAAGTGCCTCTAGCATTCTAGTGCCCAGAAGCATCCAAGACAAAAGGACAGAAACTGTTTTCAGTTTGCAGATGTAGTGCCAATGACAAAAACAAGGGAAGATGAGAATTGAGCAAGCTGCTTCCCAGAATCTTTAAACTAGATCATTCTAAAATTCCCAGGTGACAGCTCATGTATATGAAGATAAATCTTTGCTATCTGCAGTAATGAAGAGTGTATTTTATGCAGAATGCTAATAAAATTACATAGGGAAGAATGTATATCTTAGATTTTGAAAAAGCTGGCAAATAAAATCAGGTAAGAAGACATAATTATGTCAGTAATGGAAGGTATCCAGGAAGCTTGTCTCTCTCTACCAGGAATTGGATCAGGAATCACAGACACAGTACTGTGAGAAACTCTGAATCCAATCATAATACTGAATGAGTGGATTTGTAATATTTTCCAATCTATAAGTGATGAGTTGCAATTAGATAAACTGGATTCTGAAAAAGTAATTAATCTACTGAAACAATTCAAATTACTATTGCATTTTACTCCTTTGGGTATAAATTGTGCACTAGTTCCCTTTCAAGCTATACACTAGCAATAAAATAAACAGTAACAAGAGTGAAAAAAAGCTTATAAGAGCAAGGGGAACAGCAAGTGTTACACTGATAAGAAAGAAAATGCTGCTCAAGAGCATAAATTGCTTCTGTTGCTTCCTTGAAGAGGCAAGTGTCTACGTGACCCTACATTCCTCCTTGCTACAGATTAGGTAATGCGCATTTTACACACAATCACTTCTTTGGTCTTGAGGATGTGCACTATTTTTCATTACAATGCCCTGATAAAAAGTCATAGATGATGGTATTGCATGTGACAATGAAGAGTGAACATGTGTGACAATGCAGCTGTTAGGGAGCAAAGGTACACCCAAGAAATGAATGACACACTCGCTGTGGGGAAGTCATCAGCTGTTCCATTCCTGCTTTTAATCCAGCAAGGCTGACAAGGATCAAAAATAATTGCCAAATTAAGATGTTCAGTAGTCTGCATGTACTGAATTACTGTTTTAATTCCAATTCCTTGTGGGCAGATTACCCATATCATATCTTTTACCCTTGCTAGTGGATTACCACTGTTCTGCTGAACTACTGGAGATTCTCTCCAAGCTGTATTTAAAGCATGCAACTGATGCATTTTAAGGAAAACTGCAAAGATAACATGCAAAGACACTTTGGTCCAGAGCATATGAAAATGTCAGGAAGAGACCTGTTTTCTTCTTGTGGTGTTCAAGAGCATATTGTATGTCATTTTTTTCCACTTCTGTTTCCCCCCCTTCCCTGCCATCTATGAAATCAAATCAGTCAGTTTCCTTTCTGTGCAAACTGCCAAGAGATCTCCAAGTAGAAAATATAGTATATGAGCTCAACACTGTATTATTATACCCTATATGCGTTGTCAGCAGACACACAAAAAAACTTTTCTTCAGCTGCTCCTTTTCCAGTGCTTTGTTTAAGTTCCAATTTTGCTTAAAGTTATTTCAAAAAACGCAGTTGCTACAGTAACTAGAATAAAAGAGGGGAGGGAATAAAGTAAATATAAATGTTAAATGGGAGAGGGAAAGACAGAAAGCCTCTTGCTACTGAAGCACAGATTATAAATTAGTGCTGCTATGCTGCAGAACAAAACAGTTTGGTGGTAGATCATTTTTGCCAGAAATAAAAGCCTAGCCAAGTAATATTTTGAAACATGCCATTACCCTCAGGGTGGAGCCTGGCAAAAGAGTCAAGTTGTTTTGCATGATACCTTTGAAATTGTGTGTTTTTAAATCTTAGCTTGTACTTTATTGAGATGCAATTCCAAGCACACATAAAGGCATACTGTTAAAACAGCCATAAATGGTGATTTTATTTACTGTTTGATCACCTCCCCTGTAACCACTGATTTCTTTCTAACTATTATAACTGTAGTTCCTTGCATTCAAAGTGGTTCCCCAAGGACAACAAAGAGAGCCAATAAATTCAAAGGCAATAGTGTGAAATGAAATATAAGTTTGGCCTTTTATATGCAGCAGCCAGCTATACAAAATTTACGCTTTAAGCTGTCAATTAAATAAGCAGCAAGAACTTTTTCTTAGTGACTAAATAACATCCTAATACTGTCCAATGTTTGGTGACACAGCTCTAATAGGCCACAGTGGTGCAATAAGGGTGACTAACAACTGATTGTGGGTTATTTGATCACCATGTAGGCTATGTAGACTAAGCCCCACATGTGAATGAAACAACCACAATGGCAATTTGTAAAACTCACACAAGAAATGAATTTTAGCATTAACACTTCAGAAGAGAAAGTAGGATTAGGATAGTCTTCATATGTTACTGTTTGCTTGTGCTTCTCTCTGCCCTCCTCCATTTCCTTTGTTCCTACCATGCAGCAGATTTCTTGTGTGGGTTATTACACTATCAGATGATCACAGATTCTTTCTGAACATGTATTTTACTGCTGCAGACACACATTCATTCAAGCTTGTAGCTTTGTGATGGACATTATCCTAACATGGACCAATTAATGGCTCTTGCCCAAAAGAGATTCATCCTGATAATATGAGGACTTCAGAAAAAGATCTCATTCTTAATTTTAAATAAATGACCTGTTATTCAAAAACAGTTGAATTGGTGTTGTCTATAAATATGAAGTGTTAGTGGAATGTCTGAAGTCTCCAAAGTTCACAAGTAATAATTTTTTAACATCAGATCCCTTAGACGAGAAGCTGCAAGATAAGCATACGTGAGAGTTGGGGATACAATTCATTTTAGAAAATTAAGATATTGATTTTGTTGAAATGAATGAGAGCCTATAGTATTTAATTGCCTGAAACAGTAATGTAATATGAAAATCATAAGATATATTGTACAGGTCCTACCTTATAGTTACATATTCTGATTTGCATCAGTGTTATAGCAGGCTGAAGTAAAAAAATTCTGCAGCACATAACTCTTTATAAGCAAAGTTCTAATGAAGGAACACTACAAAATGCAGATGCAAAGAGATGTAGATAGTGCTCATGAGTAAGATAAAAAAAAGTCAGAGATCACACCAACGTGGTTAAACTAGTAGGATTTCTGAGCACAGATACATCAAGTAATACAGGGATTGCATATGCAGTAACAGTAGAGACGTTAGTTTCTGTAAGAGCAGAGACAACTTTCAACAATTACTGTATGAACTGTTTTACTAGTAGAGCTTGCTTCTCTTATTACATGGGAATACTGATCATTTTAAAGTACTCTTACTCCAACCTAACAGTTTTCTAGTAAAATATTCAGATTTTAGTCATATCATTTAATGGTTAAGGAGCAGGTTCAGCAAATGGCACAGCCATAGACTAATTTTTTAAAGGTGTCACTAATATTGCCCTGTAAACATTTCAATACTGAATCAGTGTTATGCCTTAGAAAGTGGAAACTATACTGTCCTTGACAACATTACCCTCACTAAATAATCTTTTTTTCACCCACATCAGTCCATAAAATGTCTCTTAGAACTGCTGGTACCTAATTTTGAAGGGGGTGTTTTTTTCATGAAAACAAATGTCAAAAAAAATTACCTTCTTAATATAAGTGAAAGCCTATTATGATACATATAACATACACCTGACTAAATCAAAGTTACTTATAAAAAAAAATGGGCATAGGAGAGCCCCCCCAAAAAGTGCATATCACAGGAAAAGTTCCAGTTTAGCTTCCAAATAGAACTGAATGAAAATGATACAAAGTAGAAGTAACAGACATCATACTTTCCCCAAAAATTGATTGACCTTTGAGATTTTCTAAATGTTTGAGCTCTTTGGAGTCTCAGTCCTTTTAGTGAATGACCACAGCAAATTACATTAGGGATTTGTGTCAAGAGGGTTTTGGTATCCTTGTGTTCTGAAAGGTATGATGAGCATTTTTGCAAAACATTTTCTGTTTTAATTTCTTTCATGAGATTTAGAGAAAGATAAAATAAAAGTATGGCATTTCTGAAGTGTTCCCTTCCCTTCCTCTCCCCTCATGGACACATTTCAAAGTACGGGGTTTTTGACATAGGTACAAATTACAGTTTGACTGAGAAGTACCAAGTCCTGCTTTGGTTAGCATTTATGGAACTCATTGTTTCTGGATGTGATAGCCTTTCCTATTCAGGAAATCTTGACCTGGATAATCAAAAAGGGATTGTATGCCACAGCACTGCAAAATGGCTGGTGAAACACTTCAGCACAGACCCTGTCCATGCTTCAGAGTGAGCCACAGAATAACTCTCAGGCTTTCACAGGCTTGTGCCACCACCCTTTGACTAAAATAGGCTTTTCCACCCTACTGTGACATACTCAGTATCTGCTTTTTTTTCATCCACTCTCCAGGCTGAAAGCAACATTAGATATTCTTAAAAACAAATAGCTCTAAAGCCTGGGGTGAAGGGAACAGAACAGGGCTAAGGTGGCTCTTTAGTAACATTTCTCTGCATCGGTGATTATAATAAAGATTTCCTTTTGACTTTCTAGCTGCAAAAGTTACATATTACTGGTTGATCCAAAGCCTCAGCTAATATTTAAAAAGAAGAGTCTGTTGAGTAATTTGCAACAACAAAAATATATTCCTAATGAACCTTGAAATGAGCCTTCTTACTGAAGCTGTTCCTATACCTGAAAAGAAGTTCCAGTAGTTCACACATCACTGCCTATTGTAGATGGAATATAAACCAATAAAATCCCTGACAAATATATCCTAGAAGAAGCCTAAAGTAAATGGATTTTCAAAATGAGATTGTAAAGTTGATCTTAATCATAATATCTCAGTGAAGTTATTATTGTGTTGTGGGCTTTTAAGATACCATGCTGCATATTATAAGTATGTCATTCTTTACCATGGGGAAAGCCGTAAGGGTCTTAGATATAGCCCAATTCACTAACTTTATCCACCTTCAATAATAAGCTCTTATAAAGTCATATAATTAATAAATTCATATAATTTTAAATAACTAATAGTTTTAAGCGTAGTAACCAGGTTCTGGAACATCTTTCTAGTAGTATTAGTGGAGCGAGACACTAGCTAAGATGGAACTAGATAAGTTAAAGAAAGGGATTAGATTATGTGGTTGCCTGTGATAGCAAGGGCCTGGACTTGATAACCCAAGAGATCCTTTCTAGTCCTATCTGCTGGAGAAAAAGAAAGATACTGATCACTCAGATTAGTGAAGCAACGTTATCTTAGCAAAAGACTAAGAGCTAGATTCCATCTCAAAGTCATGGCAGGTATGGTACAGGAAGATTGATAGAAAAGAGTTACCTAAGCCTTGGTATAGAGGAAGCTCTCCCATCTTGAAACAGTACAGTATTCCCCATGTGTCTGAAGGTTTTGCTGACCCTTCCCTTCCCTAGCTAAAATGAAGAAACAGCCAACCAAGTCAAACTGATTTTTTCTTAGTAAAATCTTAATATGGATCTGAACACTAACCCCAGTCTTGATAAAGAAACTTATCTCTATCCTACCACTGAGTCAAAAGACTTCAGTAGTAGATTGATCTATCTCATGTTTCTTTCGCATTGAGCTGCTTAAATGTGGCAAAGGACAGAACATCTGTTTGCACAACAGGGTGGGAAACCGGAGGAGCCACATATAACAGTGGTTCAGCTGTCCTATGCAAACCACTTCTGGCCCCTGGTGGACTATTATGCAATGGAATTGTCGGTGACCTGATTTGGTATGTCTTCCATGGTAAAGACAAGATACTGAAAATAATACAGTGCTTTAATGTGGGTGGCATATTAGTTACTTTGGCAAAAGCACCAGCTGCCTTTGTGTCCAACCTCTGAAGAAAAGTTGGAGATTTTCTTCAAAAACCAGCTATTAAATCTTATTTTAATAGACCATTAGAATCTCTGTAGCTTTTTTACTAACCATGGGCCAAAGATCAGGTTACCAAGAGTGCTAAGAGAGAGCAAACACAGAGTAAGAGAGAGCAGCATATTGCCAAAACAAAGGGATTTTGTATCTACAATAAATGCTTTTCTATAGCCATCATTAACACTAGAAACAGATTTGTTTTCAGTTTTTCCTCTGGAACAGTCGTAGCCAACCCTGGACTGTATGGTGATTATAGATCTGAGACCCTGGACTTCAAATGTCCCAGAGCTAGCTGCTCTCCAAGCTAGCAGTCCAAAGGCTTTTTGTAAGATTTGAAGATTGCTTTTTGCATGTTTACCCAAAGTATTATACCACAATATCTTCGGAAGTGATGCTTCTGGTTTGTCTAGGACTATGTCCAGTTTTTTTCTCAGGTACTTAATGTGTTTCAAGCAGGCCTTCTGCTGTTTGTTTACAGCATAACAGGTTTAAAAAGTCCTACTTGGTCAGACCAAGGATCCATGTAGCCTAACATTCTGACTCCTCCATCAGCAAAACATGAGCCTGATCACTTTCTGTCAGCCTTTGCCTTCCTGAAATCCCTGCATCCAGATTCCTGTGTAAGGAATAATAAAGGGTGCATCTCCATCTTGAACAGTAGGCTGCATTTTGATCCTGAATGCCTGAAATTGCCTCATCTGCTTTTGAACCTGCAGATACTGTCTGCTTCCACAACCTCCGGTAGCACAAATTTCAGTTCACTTGTAATTGCCTGCTTTCCAAAGAAGTGTTTTCTTTTATCTCTTTTGCCTCCTACTACTTTCATTGAGTGTCCCACAGGTCTTGTTTTGTGTGATCTGGTGAACATCTTCTTCATGCATTTTGTGAACCTCAGTAATATCCTACCTCAACCTTCTCACTAAACTGAAGATTTCCAGCTTTTCAGCAAATTGCATGCAATCCTATTGATTTATTGACAAGACTTTCAGCAAATGTCATCTAGTTCTCATGACTTATTGACATTTAACTTGGTTATTGATTCTAAAACTTGCTATATACTTGCATCAAATTTTTCTAGCCCTTCTGGCTTACCTGATGCAAATAACACTAACATTTTTCTAAATATCGTCAGCAGTAGAAACTAATACAAAACAGTTCATTTTGCATCTCTACTTTATCACTCCTGAGTGCCCCTTTCACTTTGGTCATCAAATAGTCCCACTGATTCCCTAGCTGGCTTCCTGCTTTTGATATGAAAGGTTTTTAAGATCAGTTTGAGCATTCTTTATTTGCACTTCAAATTTTTTTCAGCCCTTCTAATTTCCTTTCCTGTTCTCATTCAGGCATACCTTCCATTTCATAAAAGTCAGCCTTTTTCCTGTGATAGTTTCCTTAACTTTCTCAATGTGTTGTGGTTGTTAGGGGTAGCATGTTTCGACCATTTCGTTTGCTTCTTGAATTGTAGCACAGATTTTACCTGGGCTTTGATATAAAACATTTTAAGAGCCTTCAATCTCTTAGTAAATTTCACATTTTTTGGACTGTTCTTTTTATGTCCCCCCTGTCCCCCCCATCTTTATGTATTTCTCTCTCATGAATTTGAATATTCACATGCTAGATTTACTTGCCTAATTATTGCAGTAGCACTTATTACATCCTTCCTGTCCCTGTTCCTGTCCCCAGAGACAAGGCACAAGCCATTTCCAACTTGCAGTTGCATCACTGAGCCAGGTGTCCTTTTGCATATCTTAGCTTTCTCCCAGATTCTCCCTTCTCATTGTTCAAAACATTAATCTACAACACTTTTCATTTTCATTACCTGCCTCCATTATGACAAAGTTTCAGGCCATGCTGCCTGTGCAGATTCATCCTTCAGAGAAATTTCCCAGTTCCTAACATACCTATATCCCTCCTATCTACACTATTGCTTCATTCACACATTTAGGCTTCAAATCTCTATCTACTCAGGTCTTGAATAAAGAGCTGGCAGGATTTCAAAGAATGCTATCATTGAGGTGTTAGTCTTTGCTTTCCTGCCTAGCAGCCAGAATTTATCTTCCAAGAGCTAAGGCTCAAGAAATTTTCCATGCTTATTCATTCCTTGATCTCCCAGTTGAATCTACCAGTAAAGACACTAGTTGCCTGCATCAACAATATACAGATTAGAGCAGTAAGTTTTGTGATGTTGAACACTTCATGTAAGAACCATGAATCAAAGAAAAGGCAACCACTAATGAACCACGTAGTGAGTTCCAGCTAACTCAGATCTTCAGTTCATGTTGGCATAGACCATTAGCTTTTATTTTGGTTGGGGTACAAGCTATGGAGATAGATATATACTTTGCTATTTGACTTTATAATGGCCCTTGTTATATAGGATATTAGATTGACTGATCATAAAGGCAGCTTCTGACTTTAAGAGCTACAGGTTCTGTAGCTATAGAGCTATAGGCATCACCTGCATAGGTGATGATGGCATATAGCAATTGCCATTCTAGATCACATAGAACCAATAAACCTGGAGTTAGGAGGTCTGATATTGCATTACAAGTATGAGTAATCCAACATAGCATAAAATCTGGATTTAAATGAATGACAATCAGTTGAAAGCAACAATAAATCTGCCATCTTTTGTAAAGATCAAATAGTAGCTTGTCATTTTTTTTACCTGAGTCTGCTCTCCTCCCACTGTGTCTCTCTTTTACACAACACATTAATACATCTCAAACTGAAAGTAGAGACACTGTGTAAAGAGGCTAGCACTGTTTTGGAGGAAAGAAGTAAATTCTCAGGAAAGGATTAAACTTCATAGGTACTAAGGAAACAATACGATCCAACAAAAACTGGGCAACAGGTACATAGAAATGAGTTAAGGAAGGTGAGATCAACTGTATCTATCTATATACTCAATGGAAAGTAGGTCAGTTGTATCTACTCATTGGGCATGGACTGGCAAAAGAGAAGGAAGAAAATCACATGAAACTGTGCAGATGTACATCTCAGAAATGTTCAATATACTTTTAAATATTTAATCAGTGTTGACAATTTTGACATTTACCATCTGATTGTGGTCAATAGTCTTCAAACTCCTGGAAACAGTAGGAAAACAGATTTTATATAACCTCAGCAGTTTTAGAACATAAGTGAACATATATTAAAGGGCTATGAACTCAAGGAGAAATAAGTGAATCATGTTATTTCTAGTTCACTCATCATGCATTACTGTTTTCTGCTAGTTTTGAAAAGAAAGTGATAGAAAAAAGTAATAACATGTCTTCCTAACCTTAAATAAAATCAATGCATACTATAAAAACACCAAACCAGTCAGTATTGGAGATACCAGGTCCACCCACATAGAGCAGTAAGTAGTCAACACTTCTCATTTCCTTGTATGTAACAGGTGTGATTTTATACTCAATCTACACACACCATATACCAATAAAGCTGTTTTCTGAAGCCAAATTGGAGATATAAATGGCTTGTGCTACCACAAGCTGTAAAGAAAAACGTCAATTTAAAACCCCTTTTTGACTCAAAAGTATGCTTTGACTTACCTGCTGTCTTTGTTGCCTTTCTCCATAGATGTAGATTCCCCAATGGCTTCTTAATGCATCCATGGTCTTTCTTATGCATCAGCAGAATAGTTTGTCTTCCATAAAGCTCCAGGCTACTATGCATTCCTTCAGCTATTATTTGAAGACAGTGGAATGAATCCTGGACATAATCACATTTGACATCAACCATATTGGTGTTTAGTTGTACGTCTGGGCTCTGTAGCTTCAGTATTTAATTTGTTTCATAAGGTGCAGAAGATCTCACCCTATAAAAGTAAGACATGAGCAAGTTCTCATGAGCACAAAGAAGCAGCTACATATAGCTGGTAGGCTGGGACTTCCTGAAACAAAATTGCTCCAATTTTGTTTGTGTGTTAATTATTCAGTATTTATAAGTGTTTGCTGTGACAGATGGGGAAATGTGTCTGTGTCAAACTGGTTTTGACACATTTTGCTTTGTGAATGTGTTTCTGTAATTACCTTCAAAGATTATGTGTTCTATTCTATTTGATATTGGAGACTATATGTATACACACCTGGGTCAGATGGCAGAGTTCATTTGGAATGTGATGTCTGTTTCCCTTATTTTAAATAAAGTAAAATTTTATAGTCCTATAATCACCTTTCAAGAGTCATTCAGAACATGTTCTTCGAAAAGAAGATGACTAGCTTTTTTTTTAGAAATTCTCTTTTGCATAACTCTCAACTCTCTTTACCAGTCAAGATTATGATCTCACTGGTTTTTTTTCCTGTCTACCAGTATAATATTTTCATCTGTCATTTATTAAGAACCCTATCAAATAAGAGATTAAATCTTGATTGGCTTTACTTACAGGTATTCTTTTGCTTTTTAAAGAAGATTTTTCTATTTTGCAAATTTTATCTGGTCAAAATATGTCCTTGAGGACACAGGGGTTATGTTCAGATAATAAAATTTCCACTTCCTTCCCTGTTAAGGTGTCTTGGGCAACAATGTGGTTTTATGCCCATGTTGTTCTCAAATATTTCCATTGCTGATCTGTAAATGTTCTTGTAGCAGCACAACAGTAAATTTGTCTTCTTCACTGCTTGTACTTGTACACCTCTTACTTTCGACAGGTCCACTCAGCCCTTTAACACCTATAGAAATCATTATTGTTGGCTGACACATACCACATAGTTTGCCAGACTTTGTTTTGTTTTCAGGACATAATTCCACACCTGTCAGCATAAACCTTGTTGATATTTTTTGTTAACTGTGAACATCTCTGGGTGACATAACAAAAATATTGATTAAAATGACCTTTATGTCTTTATGGTAATGTCCAGATTATTTTTGATGTTTCTTAAAATAACTGAAAAACTTTGTTGGTCCTTAGGTCTTCTTTCCCCCACTCTAGACCCCAAATGTTTGCATGATCTTTAAAGATTTTATTATTTGAAGTCTGCATTTGTTTCTGTCTCACTTATGTAATTTACCTTAACCCTTTCAAAAACCTTTCTCTCTTGCTTGAACACCGAACTCCATTTGGGAACTCTCAGCTGTGGCCTTCAGTGATGTGTTGGCACTAAACCTACATCAGAGATAGGTTACTGAGATAGCTGTTCAGAGCTATGCATCAGTACCCCCCCACACACCCATTTTTCAGTATTACACAGTATTTTCTTTCTCCTCTGATTTTGTTAGTAATCTTAGATCATGTTATTTCTTCTTCATTATAATTCCTGGAATTTTTGTTTCTTTCAGGTTTTTTTCCCCATCTTCCCCACCCCCTAAACTTCATTATGATACCAAAATTTCCTGACAAGAAATATTGTATAATTAATATAAATTACAGAAGCCCAAAGCTGAAAGTAATGAATAAACTCCTGAAACAAATAGTCTCATATTTCACAAACAGGTGCAAAAGTATATATAATTGCTCTCTTTCAACTTATTTAATAACTTATTAGGAGATACTCCACATAGTTGAATCAATTTCCAGCATGGGTCTCAATTTACCTAATTTTCTCTTTCTAAGAGCTAAGCATTCCCTTTAATCTATCCATTGAGACATTTCTATAGTAAATGGAGAGAGTCCAATACCTCCAGGGGACAATTCATCTCAATAAATGTAAATTTCTAGGGCAGATGAAACAATTCTTTCACTGGTGGCACTTCCTGTGTACTTGAATCACTATAATAATCAGCTTGAAATTTTCCCCAGTTGTTGTGACTTTTTGATCTGAAAGAATAATGTCCAAATAGTTTAGTCCAATGCCATAATGTCACTTTCTTATTTATTTTTCTTTGTCTGCTGGCTCTAGATCTTGGCATTTTACAAAACTTATTCTAAGGGCATGTTCCATATGACAAGATTTCAGAGTTTCAGATTTACAATTAAGAGAGCCAGCCTATCGTTTATAGAGTATGAGTCTCCTGAGCTTTGATTTTTTTTTTTTTTTTTTGACAGATCAGACACTTGATGAAATGTTCCTTTCAGTACCACACCACCGAGCTGAAGTCCATAGGCGAACTGATTTTTCTAGGAGAGGAGAAAAAACATTCCATGAAAACTACTTATATTCACATAACATTTTCTCTTCAAGTAGCGTCCTAAGGATGTTACTAAAAAGACAATTAATGTGAAAAATGAATGTTTTATACACTAAGAAGTGAGAGCCTTTTTGAATATCAGCCTCATTAAATTCTCATTATTTACAGATGAAGCGGTTTGAATTATCCTTGTAATTTTTTTCTACTTTTCTGTTTCTTCCATTATTCTTATCAGCAACATTTTTGTCATTTTAAGTGCCCAAATTTATACTGAGTATTTAATTATCTTGACAGCTGATAACAAAATATGTTAAATAGGAAGTAGACTAAGTTAGATAGAATCATTTCCTGAATTGCAACAGGAAAAGAATTAAAGTTAAACAAAACCCTCTGGATAAAACTAGGGAAGTGGAATTCCGAAGAGAGAAATATATTGGTTTTCAATCCAGTCACAACAGAATTAAAGTCTGATCCAAAGCCACTGAAATCAATAGCATTTCCACTGAGCTGGCCTTGGATCAAGCTCCTGATGCAGAAAGCAAGAAATCGAAGCTCCTTTATCTGTACTCATTGCACATGCAAAAGTAAAGGAGCACCATTCTGTACTCAAGTGAAGACAAAGAATCTTGATCTTGAATAAGCTACTGTAAATTCTGTTCACATAGAATATTGCTAAATATAATAAAAAAGTTTGAAAACTTTACTTTCAAACTTTTTACACCAAACAGTTCAGAAAACAATTTTATTAACATACTTTTAATCCATTGTCCACTAACAACAGAACCACTAGTCACCCAATTCAGACTCTCCTTTATTCAAGTACCTTTTCAATGTGTATGTTGTGTAGTACTAAAAACCAAGAAAGCCACTGAGTTACCACAATAAAACAACGTTATACTCCACGTATGGAAAATATCATACGTCTGAAATATTAGAAAATAAATATAATTTAAAATTTGGATTTATGCTGAAAACAGTGCTGATAATAGAGGGATGTTTTTGTTATTGCTGAGCAGTGCTTACACAGAGTCAAGGCCTTTTCTGCTTCTCACAAAACCCCACCAGCCAGTAGGCTGTGGGTGCACAAGAAGTTGGGAGGGGACGCAGCTGGGACAGCTGACGCCAACTGACCAAAAGGATATTCCATACCATATGACATCATGCTCAGCAATAAAAGCTGGGGGAAGAAGAAAGAAGGGGTAAATGTTCAGAGTGATGGCATTTTGTCTTCCCAAGTAACCTTTACGCATGATGGAGCCCTGCTTTCCTGGGGACGGCTGAACACCTGCCTGCTGATGGGAAGTATCTAATTAATTCCTTGTTTTGCTTTGCTTGTGTGCATGGCTTTTGCTTTGCCTATTAAACTGTCTTTATCTCAACCCAGGAGTTTTCTCACTTTTACTCTTCTGATTCTCTCCCCCATCCCGCTGTGGGGGAGTGAGCGAGTGGCTGTGTGATGCTTAGTTGCTGGCTGAGGTTAAACCATGACAAACCTCAGCCTGGTGTATCTAAATTCCCTAGTTTCCATCTTTGGTCTGTGAAAGTAGAGAATTGCCTTTGGTAGCATTTTAAGACCTGCCTAGGCCACTGAGCCGAGGCCTATCTCTGTGTCAAAAATGTTCCAAAGAAATTTCCTCTTGATGAATACAGATTCATGCATAGCGACTCCCACTCTTTCTTCTTCCTCTCTTTATTTAGAAAAAAAAAGGAGAGGGTGTGCTACAGGTTGCAGGGAGAATTTCTGAGGCAGTAAGTGTATAGTGCTCTGTCACAAGTGCCTTCTATTGGACTAGAGACTGATGGTTCATTTTAAAGCTGATGGGCCAATTTTTCAGTGAAATTAATTCATTCTGTTACAGAATAATGTGTGACCATAAATTTTCTTCTTCCAGATACTTGAGTGATGAAACTTCATTGAAATTAATGTGAAATAAAATTTCTAAATTTTGCAGCAAAGCAAATTAAAGAATATACAGTCAGATCAAAGACATTTTGCAACTCTAAAAACTATTGTGAAACACTTTCTAGTTGTATCCTCCAGAAATCAGATCTTAAAGATGCAAATGGAAAATCTTCAGAAGTGAAAATATTATTATATAGAAAAAGAAGTTTCTGTGGTTAAGAATTTGTATTTTACTTTAACAGCAATGTTCTTAAAAAGCTTTAGCCTTTCACTCTCTGTATTTTAGCTACCTGTTCCCTGATTGATCACTAACCCTACCTGGAATACTGTATGTGGTAAAGGCCATAGATTTTAAGAGGACATTTGAAAGTTGGAATGTTCAGGAACTGAAGAAAATTACTCTATAGATAGAAAAAGTTTTTCCAAAGGATGAATGAGGTTTCATTCATCAGAAAAGCTGAGAGGTTACTTAATTACAGTTTATGCAAGGGAGCATATGTGCAAATAGTTAGCAGGTCTTCAGTTAAAGACATAAGCAGGAAATATAACTGGAATCAGAATCTAGCTGAGTACAAATTAAGAAGGAAGGAACTGGGTGGTGGGAGGAGAGGAACTTAACAGGATACTTATGTAGCTAGGTATGAAGTGACAGATTCTCAATTTCATAATAGATTTGGGTAAAAACTGGAGAATTTTAGAAAGTACTGTCTGAACAAAATCCAATTAAGGGAGGTCTATTGTAGACAAAATAGGTGAAATGAAGTTGTAGAGTGAGACTCTACAATTAATTTTCCAAAACAATGGAAACATATGGATAGAAAATAGATAAGATATACTACACTTACAAGTGTTTTCTAAATCAAGTGGGTGTCCAGAGCTTTGTCAGTTCTTTAAATACAGACATTATTAATGCAACATTCTGTATTGCTTTATAAAAGTTGTTATGGGCTAGCATGTCCAGCTTGGAGATGGCTTAATCTGCAGATCACAAGCCATACAAGCTTTAATATCTCCTTTGGAAATGTTTGCATTTATAAATCCTTCTTGGAGGAGTTCAGTTAGATTTTGGAGTCAGTTAGACTTTCAGAGTCATTTAGTTAGACTTTGGAGTTAGATTTTGGAGTTAGACTTTGGAGCCAAACCTATTTACGGAGGGCTGTAAGTAACATATTTGTGATACAGGTGATGTAAATTGTTCCCTCTAACATTCAAGGGCTATCTCTCCTGTCCATCACATTCATGAAAGTGAATGTTACAAAGTGCAGAATAATGGCCAAGTCAAATTTAAAATCCAACCGATATTTATTTCATATTGTATTTTCTAAAAATACATTGTTTCAGTAGCATGAAAATGTACTGATTAAACCATTTCAGTTGTATCTGCACATGCCAAAATTACAACTAAAATTATATATTGTAGTTCTGAAAGACCAAGACCAGCTGAAATTTGTGACACTTCTTTTATTAGAGAGGAGAACATGACTGGAATAAATTCATTTGTGGTAATCCATGACTGTATACACAGATTAAAACACAGATGAGCAGCTGTGTTTAAGACAAAGAAGTTGATGCTCTTTGATTAGAGGTTTTTTTTCTCTATGGGCCTAATATGAATATTATGCTTTAGTCCTAGGTAAGGAAAGAGCTTCATTCATTTGTAATCTCTAACAGAAACTAAAAACCATGTACTACCACTTAGCAGTTCTAACAAGCTCTTCTAAAGTACTGAACTGTGGATTCAGAAAAAATATGTTGGTTAAAAAGGAGACGACTTACTAAATGTAGTCATTTTCAGTTTAACATGCTAATGAATTGCATCTTATTTCCACAGGTATATCTGAACCCTGAAAGGTGTGACATGAACCAGTATCTTTCATCGTCTTGCACAGTAACTTCTGGCACCACTCACAGAGTTACAGAATCACTGATCAGTTGGAAGGAACCTCTAGGGATCATCTTGTCCACCCCCCATGCTGATAGCATCAACTTAAGCAGGTTGCCCATGTCTGGGTCTAGTCAGGCTTTGAGTATCTCCATGCATGGAGACTCCATAATCTCTCTGGACAACCTGTTCCATTGCTTGACCGCCCAGACCATAAATAAAGGTTTTTCTCATGTTTAAATGGAATATACTGTATTTCAGTTTGTGCCCACTGCCCCTTGTCCTTTCCTTGGGCACCACAGAGCCAGGTTTTTATAGACCTTGGTAAGATTTCTCCCAAGCCCAAACAAGTAATACCTTATTCACATGAACAAAAAGACAAAACTTTCTAAGGAGCCAGAATTGGGGGCAGAGGGAGCTATATCTATAGCAAATCCAACAAAATATATCCAAAGGAAAATTCTGGTGAGATGAACAGGGACAGATCTACATCACGGTTCAACACTATAGATGTAAAATAGAATAACAGAAAACCAAAAGAATTTTTTATTAAATATTTACTTTTATTAGCAGCTTACACTCTTCTTTATATGTCAACTACCAGTAATGATGCTTTGATCCCACAGAATGTGTACAAAAACCATTTTATTTCTGACTTCATGTTGACTGTGCACTAACTGTTAGGCTATAAGATCAACAATACATTATTGTTGATGCATTTTTATTTTATTTTAACTGTAAATGTGACATCACACACTAATAGGTTTTGAAATCTAAGGAAATATGCCAAGATTAAAGATATGCATGTTAAAACATTGTAACACCTAGGGATAGTAGACATTTAAGATGGGAAATTTTTTTAAGAAGGGTCTGACAGGCAGATTTCAGTTTTTCCCATCCCATCACTCAAATTCGCATTATTTAGAAGCTAGGTGTTGGAGGAGCCTGAGGATATGGCAACATTGATTTACTTGCCCCTTGCCTCTGATGCCCAGGATGGCCGCAAATATAGCATTTGTTGTGAATCCCACCTTGATTTGACCTCGCTGTTAGACAGCAGGATTGTCAATATGTTCCTAAATAACCTGACCCAAGCTTTGGAAATGTTATCCAAATCTGTGTGAGGGAAGTGGAACTGCTGGTGCAGAGGGAAAGTCACCAAACACTACAACATCCTGTACAAAGCAAGGTAGGAGTGAATATGCCTATGTCAGTATAAAGCAAGGTAGGAGTGAATATGCCTGTGTCAACAAATTACCTTCTTCCTTCTTGGCTGCAATGGAATTTGTGTGTTCCTGGATTCTCCCCAGGTTTTTCAGAAAACCCCACAGCCTGGAGGATATAGAAGCAACAGCATGCCCATTGACAATAGCGCCAAAAGAAAGGAGCCAATTTTTCAGAAGCATTAGGATACAAGAATGAGAAAATGAGAGATTTGGCAGGGGTGATTATGCTTTCGATGTGGCATTCTCTTAAGTGATATCCAGGTTTAGCGTAGCTTTTGACCTTTATTCATAAAATTGAAATAAAAGACTTTCCTTGTGCCTTAGTACAAGTACTAAGAATACTTTTCTAGCACCACATTTTTGTAAGGTTAAATATCAAACTGTCTCTATTCTATACTTCATATATGGTATACATTTATCTATGATGCTTTCAATAAAAAATTATTTTAATCAGAGATTTATATCTGTAAATTAAGAGTGTAACTGTCATATGTAATTACATGTTTCCATGGAGCAGTGTCATGTTGAGCAGATGGAATTATATAGCTCTTCTAATTCTGTAAGCATAATAGAGTGAAACCTTAGAGTTACTGTGTCTAGACATGATTAAATGTAGCTTTCTTTTTTTGTTTTTTTAACTTTTTACACTGAACTTCAAGTTTGTTTCTAAATAAATACTTTTTAATGCCTGTTCAATAAGGAAAGCTCAGAAAAGTCCCAAATTAGGAAAAAAAAAAAAACCCTAACAGAGTGTTTAATCAGTCTGTTGAAAGAATGGCTGGACAACACATCTCATGGAGTTGTAATCACCCATTCTCTCTTTTTTTTTTTTTTTTTTTAAATTGCTATTGTCTCATTATTCACTTGAAATTTGTTGAGTCTCTCTTCCTGAACTTGGGTTAGATTTTGAAGCAACTCAGAGATGGGTTTATGTGTCTGAATCATGCCAGCCTGTAGTCCTGGCTAAGTTTTTCTTTGCTCTTATTTTAACCCAAACTATGATTTACAATTTTCTTGCTAAACAAGAGAAATCAGAGAACTTTAACAGCTGTAGCTCTTATGTCATATTCCTATAACATCTAGTATCTGTACAGAGGAGTAGTGCAAATATACTAAGTATTTATAACTGTGTACAGTATTTGAACAGAACTTGATTAGATGGGATTAGGAATGCATGCTTTCAAACAGATATGATCCAGATGCAAGCACAGGGAGCAATTCCTGGCCTCTACTGTGATTCTTGTTGTCTGCAGCTAACAGTTTGGCCTTCTACTGCTGTGCTGTATCTAAATCCATGCTGGAACTTCACTTCTTGTAGGCATACTTCACTTTCTTTAGGGACCTTCTCTAAGACAGTCTTTACAAAAGACTTCTTTTAAAAGCCAAATCATAAAATCCAATTTGTCTCTTCTAGCCTCAACTTGTCGATATGCTCTAAAATTTTTCATAACATGCAGAAGCTTTTGGGTTTTTGTGTTGACTTTCTCTATCATGCTGTATGTACCTACTCACATCATTCTACAATAATCTTTAGATATCAGTTCAAGAAATTCTGTTGTACTGAAAGGTTTACTGAACTGTTCTGCCCAGGATCTAGCATTCTCCTTAAGCTAGATTATGTATTTGCCACCTTCCACTTTTCTTGTAGAGATTATAATGAGAGATTATAATGAGACATTATACCATTTTTTGACATGTTAATTAATTTCATAGTTTCATTTATTTAGAAAGCTTTAATGTATACTGTTGGGTCCTGGTACTATCTCCCTCTGTGTCTTTCTGAAATGTCCTCTTAACATCTTCTCGTGGAATAAAGAGGCAATGCATTCCTTGAGCGTCTCTGGAATTTTCATTAGTTCTCTTTTACTCACTGATAAACCAACAGGTACTGGAATATATGGTGAGCAGACTTGCTCCTAGAAGACCCAACTAATAATCAAATTAACTGTCAATCATCTACCATATATGTTTGTTTCAAAGTAAGGCAATAATTTTGTAGAGTGTGTTTGAGAGAAATCACAGCAGTTGATTTAACAAGGGTGGGCACAGTCATAAAGAACAAAATGCTCTTGTGTGTGGGCAGGAAATGAACTGGATTAAAAAAAAAGTTGTTATGATTCTTGGTGATTTGTATCTGTCATGGTTTAGCCCCAGCCAGCAACTAAGCACCACAAAGCCGCTTGCTCACTCCCCCTGCCCCGGTGGGATGGGGGAGAGAATCGGAGGAGTAAGAGTGAGAAACTCTCCTGGGTTGAGATAAGAACAGTTCAATCATTGAAATAAAGTAAAATAGTAATGATAATAATAACAATATAATAATGATAATAATAGTAATATCCAAAGCAAGTGATGCACAATGCAATTGCTCACCACCCACCGACCGATACCCAGACAGTTCCCGAGAAGCGATCGCTGCTCCCTGGCCAACTCCCCCAGTTTATATACTGAGCATGACGTCATATGGTATGGAATAGCCCTTTGGTCACTTTGGATCAACTATTCTGGCTGTGCCCCCTCCCAGTTTCTTGTGCCCCTGGCAGAGCATGGGAAGCTGCAAAGTCCTTGACTAGCATAAGCAGTACTTAGCAACAACTAAACCATCAGTGTGTTATCAACATTCTTCTCCTCCTAAATCCAAACCACAGCACTATGCCTGCTACTAGGAAGAAAATTAACCCTATTCCAGCCAAAACCAGGACAGTATCCTTCTTCACAACAAGAAATAAATAAGCAGAAGATAGTATAATATGATCAACAGTCAAATAAAAATAAAACCCTCAAATACTTCTACCCTTTTTTGTTTCACCACAAGCTTCTGATGACTAAGTATTTGTACTTTTTTCAATTCTCCATAAACTTATGATCTAAAACACACTGTTTCCATAATCCTGAACACACAGTTGCAAACTGTTAGGCTAGCCTCCAAAAATCATCAGTTTGAGACAGCAATTTTTCATTTACAAATCTGTACCAAATAATGAAGGCCCAAATGTGTATTTTTTTAATTTATCATTGTTTTCCAAGTGAGCCCAAGGTTTTGATATTTACTCCAGGGGTCACACTGATACTCATAGACAACTCAAAGCCCTTTCTTAATTTGATATGTTTCAGGAGTTCCTAGAGTCAATTACAACTTTATGTTCTGTCTGCCCACTTGCATTTATAATTACTCTTTGTCGGTTTAGTGCATATTTGTTTCAGTGGTTGTCTATTGTCATATAAAGCATACCGTTAAGTAGCTTTATGCACTCTGACATCTCAAATAAAAATATAGATGTAGTGTCCCATGCCAACTAAAAGACAGTAAAGTGTTTTTTAAGTTCTAAAATCTAAAATTGCATACATGACTTATAGAAAACATTTTAAATATGCACCACTTGTCATGTATCCATATGACATTTTCCATTAAAGATGCCACTTCCATTATTTTTTATTTCAACTGAGTGGTGATCTTCAGTTCAAGTACCCTGTCTCTGATTATAATGGATGGTCTTACTGTAAATGAAAATTTGCTCCTGTCATACAGAAATCTACTATTATTACATTCTATTGAAATAATTTATTAACGTCAAGAATATTAAATGAAGACACAGTGGGTATGGGAAGCCTGTTTTTTTATTCTAGTTTGAATTCTTTTTTCAGTTATTCAGAAGTGTCGCTAGCTATGCTGGAAAATAGTTTTCTGCTCGAAGCTTCCAGAGAAAAGAGATAAGAAACTATTCTATATCTATGTGAATGTTTCACTAATGCTTCTTTCAGATTTATTTTATTTTGGATTGCTATTGACTTCTTAGAAAATTAGATGTTCCAAATTATTAACAAACTGAGCACTCCCCAGACACTAAAACTACCTAAAAGTCAGCAAAGATTTACAGTACAATAGTTTTGTAAACAATTTTCTATGCATATTGTTAGACAAACCATACTGTACAAGTTCATTGGTTTCATATTATGGTTCTCCTACTGGAAGTAAATTCTACATAAATCCAGGCTCCTGCTCAATCTCCTTCTCAGATGTATTGGCAGGCTGCTACCAGGTCCCTCCCAAGCCACCTCTTTTCCAGCTAAGCAAGCCCAATTCCCTCAGCCTCCCCTCACAGGGCAAGTGCTCCAGACCCCAATCATCTTGGTGGTCCTCTGGAGTTTACCAGTGTTTTTCCTATAAACCATACCCAAGTTTTCTCATAAACTGGGACCCTAACTGCACACAGTACCTAAGTATGGGCTAATGAGGAGTGCCATGTATAGGAAAATAATAACTTTTCCCAACCTACTGGCTCTGCTCCAGTGAATACAACCTTGGATGCTGATGACCTTCTCTGCTGCTAGGAAACACTGTTGGCTCATGTTCAGGTCACTGCCTTCCTAAAAGCCCCAAGGTCTTTGCCACAGAGCTGCGCCCCAGCTAGTCAATCCCCTGCCTGCATTGTTTCAAGGGGGTCTTCCCTCCCAGGTGCAGGACTCTGCATTTGCCCTTGTTAAATTTCATAATGTTCCTGTCAGCGCATTCCTCCAGCCTCTTGAGGTCTCTCTGAACAGCAGCCTTGCCCTCGGGGTCCCTCCCCAACTTTAGTGTCACTTGCAAGCTTAATGAGTGCAACTTGATGACACTTCAAATGCTGATGGATTAAAATTTAATCCAAAAAAGATGTTTCATTCCTCTTTTAAATAGTGCGGGGTTTTTATATGTGACAAAACCATATTGTGGATTATGGATGCACTAGTCCATCCTGAGGATGTTCCATAAGCTGTGCTCCCAGCTGTTATATGTTCTTTTGTTCATGTTGCTTCTTCAAATGATGTTACAGGACTATAACAGCTACAAATGTAATTTAGTTTTGTGACATTTCCACACAGAAATGGAACCATCGGTTGTTAAACTGAACTCTTCTAGAACTCTTCTACTGATTAAAATCAGCCAAGTAGAAAGAAGTTATTGATACCTTTATTTAAGAACTAAAGCATTCAGCAGAATCCAGCCACTCCAGGAGAACTGTTCATACAGGAATCTGCTCCAGAACTAATGGTCATGGGAGCTTATAAAAAACTCTGTTTTTCTACTGTTTCAAATAAATATTATTTTATACTTATTTCCAAATATCTGTAAAACAGTAGACTTGAAAAATGAGAAGATTGAATATAACAAATTTCAGATCAATATTTAGAGTTCATTTCTATGCTGTGCCTGCTGAATTATGCAAGGAAAATGAGTGTGACTTTAAATATCATTTTTATTAGTATAAATTAGAAGTAACTCCACATAAATCTAGTTATGACAATGTTCAGAAAGTAAGTGTTCATGAGTCTAATTCCTCACAGATATAAATTATTGCAGCTGATGGGTTATGCTCAGAATTCAGTGTAAAACAGAACTAAGCACTGTACCTAATAATGTTCAGCAACAATAACAAATAGAAAAACTCTTTTTAATCATTAAAATGTATAAATATTTTATATGTATCAAAACTATCATGATGATTTCAAAGGAGAGAAAGAAATGCAATAAATGATCTCAAAGTAAAATCATAACAAATTGGCAGATCTCAGTATCAAGTTACACAACAGAGCAGGAAAAAAATCTCATTATGCAGCCACTGTTATACAAAAAATATTTCTTGTCTCTGAATATATCTACATGAAAAATCATTATCTACACAGTTCCCTGCAGAAATAAGAACTTAAGAAAAGTAAAAACAGCACAAATAAAAGATTTGTCCTTCAGCAGTCAATTTGAAAATTCCAGGAGGACTGAACTGAGTCTAAACAATAACCTAATGCAAGTTCTCCACTTTTTTTAAAGGAAAAAAATAGGGGGTCTTGCTGTAGGCAAGCTCTGGTATCACAGTCAATTTGTTAAATTAATCTTCAGGTTTTAAAAGGGGTGGAAGGAGGGAGAAACTTGTGACATTATTTTTTTAAAAAAACGAACTTTCTACTGCTCAGGAAAAAAATCAGGAAATAAAAATCATCTGTATTCACTATATACCATAGTTTTCATTCTCTTCTCTTAACCTGGGCTCATTTTTTATCATGAATGAAAGAAAACATAACAATTAGTGTAGAACATCTGCTCTCAGGAATTAGGAAAGATACCAGATGGAGGAATCTTGAATCCTTAAAAGATTTTTGACTGAGAAACCAAATAGAATCAAACAGAAGTTTTAAATTCAGTCATCCTCATTCTTTCCCAGTTCCTAATACCCTCTTCAGTTTACAGGTTTGTATTGCCCTAACCAATCTTCCAATGTCTCCCATTGTCTCACCAAGAAACAAAAACATTGTTTTCTTCCTTTTTTTAAAATAAACTTTATAGTTGAATCCAATCCAATGTCACAGTAAAGTTCCAGTTCGGTAGAGCCCAACAATCTGGTTGAGGTGTTTTCAAAGCATCCTTTCACTGCGTTTTTTGTTTCCTTAATGCCTGGACCATAACTCCATTTTAACTGTCAGAGAACTATGTGTGATTGATTAAAAGATATTTGTTTCTCTGGTACATGTTCAGCTTCATCCTAAATCAGGATCTGTTGACATTTCCAACCAGCAGATAGTTTTGAGCTTGAATACTGTGGATTTTTTCTTTCCTTTGACTGCTAATTGAAGTCATTTTCTGTTGAGAAGTCTGTTTCTCAAATATGTCATCAAGGAAAAAGAAGTTTCCTTAGAACCTCACCAGTGACAAAAGTTTTTGGGATACAGCCACTTGGAATACAAAGTCATGTAGAAAGGCTGAATACCTTTTGAGAGGTTGTAAAGGACAATAAAAAAGCATACCAATCTATGAGTTTTAATGATGATTAATAATAAATCCTAGAGGCCTGCATGCCACACCTGAGTTTCAGGTGAACAGCATGATATGGACCAATATCAATAGCAATAAAATTACATTAATCAGATTTTTTTTGGCTACTGTAATAACACTCTTATGTTCCTCTTCTCTCTCATTTTAAATTTTGACCTTCCACATTAACATTTTTATATTTGAAATGTACAGTGCTAGACAATTCTCCAAAATAAGAGGTGAAAGTTGAGTTGTTATTAATACAAATGGTTTAATTGCAAATTTAATGGAACACCAAATTAAGCAGAGATGAACCAAAGACAGGGGCAAGGTATGACAGCATTGGTTTACCTTAAACTGGGGTGATGGGCAAAATGGATCTTTAATTATGTGTGTTCCATTCTTAATCTTTTACACATAGCTAGTTGGTTCCTTTTTCCACACATAACTCCTTGGGGAAAAAAATATCTTGAAATTAAAAACCAGATTGAATACTGAGTTTCGTTACTTTTCGTGGGAAAAGTACTCTTAGAATTTTGAGAACAAAGGAAATGTCAGCTAATTCCACCTAAAACAAATTGACTTTTTAGCATCAGCCTGTAGAAAATAGAGGAAGTCTCCCTACGGTTGGAATATGTTGCAGTATTGTGGTCAGTTATAAATCAGCATATTATTCCCCAAACTCATTTGCCACAGATTACTGATTTATGGCATCAAAAGTTTTTT
Source organism: Pelecanus crispus (assembly GCF_030463565.1). Lineage (NCBI taxonomy): Eukaryota > Metazoa > Chordata > Aves > Pelecaniformes > Pelecanidae > Pelecanus > Pelecanus crispus. The sequence continues at coordinate 40,921,636 of NC_134648.1, read as the reverse complement.
GAGGTTCATAATGAGCTATATTAGAAGAAAGGTATGAACTGAGAGTAGGTCTGCAAAGTTCCTTCTATAATCCTGGCCATAGGAACTCTCTTGAGAAAAGGAAAATGAATAAATCACCCAGAAACTAAACAGTGGGTAATGTGCAATAGCAAATAACAGCATCATTTGGCAAGTACATGAAGGGCCAAAATTCTCATTCCTCTACTGTCTGAGTTTGTCAATGAATACAGTCATGCTGTATTTTTCCCAAGAGAGGTAAACTAGTTGACTTAAATCCAATCAGGGTAGTTCCTATGCCAATGACTTTGCATTGTAACTAGGGAAATGAAGGGAAATTCTCTCTGTTTATGCAACTCTCAGCTAGCTCATAGCCCCTTTAATCGCATTTCCAGTTAAAGTTTACATTCTTTACTGCAATGCAGTGGTAGAGAGAGATACCACTGTCACTGAAAATGTGCCAGCTTGAGTGTTGGAGCAGTTTAGTTGCTGTACACAACATTTAATTGACCCTTCTGAAAAGTAAAATAGCTCTTCTGAAGCTTCACTCCACCACAGTTACACTGTCCTTGGCACTTAGAGCCAGTCATTTAGCATCAGTTCAGAAATTTCTCCTCTGGATCTCTGTATTCAGCAGAGACACATTCTGTCCAGGTTTACACTGGTTCTGGGGCTTCCTGAAAATCTACTCTCTGATATTTCCCAATATATTCATAGTTGTCCCATGCATATAAGACTCCAGACCACACAAGAAGTCATGTTCAATCCATCAGTGATAAAAACTATGCTAAACTAAAAATACCAGCTCTAAAGCTTTTTGAATTTAGTTCTTAGTCTTATTCTTTTTTATTTCATACCTAATTTAAACTAATTTTTAAAATAATTACATATAAATTTCTGCAGAAAGTGTAAAGGTAAATATTTACACATGAGATAGTGTTGAAATATGAAATCAAACCAACCTGGGGCAATCACGCTATACTAGTTGGTTGGTTGGCTGTTAGATTTTAGTTGATTTAACAATTACATAAATGACATTTCAGTGTCTGAGAAAATAATACTCCCATTAGAAAAAGGAAAAAAAAAAAAAAAAAGGAACAAATGGGCATTCATTTTCCAAATGAGTCACTACATTGTTTACATTTTGTATGGTTTAGAGTAAACCTGGATTTTTTTTTTGTTTTTTTTTCTTTTTGGCCTAAACATGTTTTAATCTCAGCTTTGATAACACTTCGGTATGTGTGCCCTTCTTCTATCCCTCTACCAACAGAGAGCTGTTGAGACAGATGAAATGAGCACAGACCAGAAGGAAACTTCTTTTTAGTATTGACAATTACTTATTGAAAAAGCAGGTCCATGGTTCTGATACAGATGAGAAAGATCATTACTGAAAGGGAGAGGGGAAGGAAAAGTTTCCTGCATAATTTCAGTTGAAAGTTTGACAGCATGATGACTATGGTCATTTTCATCCTTCAAAGCGCAAGTGACTAGAGCCTGAGCCAAGACTAAAAATTACTTTTTGATAGTGAAAGGGCAGGGATGAATTAGAAATAGAAAAATTATGTCTGTTTGCATCAGTTATTTAAATGAGAGTAGAAAATCACAAAATAAAAATCACAAAGCTCCGTCATAAGCCTTGTCCTCAGATTGATCTTTCCCTTGGAATAAGGCTTTATCACTGCTGCTAGAGCTGAATCTACTCTTCAAAGACCTCAGTGAACTAACAGAAAAATCTTTTAATTCATTCTCCTGGAATACTGTGGATACGTCCTTTGGATTTTTTGGAAGACTGTAGGCAATCACACTTTCCCTAATGAAGAGCTGACCTGTAGATCCCTATAGCATATTACACCTGCTGACAGAATGAGAAATCAGAGAATTATAATATGCTTCTCTTACAGATATGAAAGGCAGTTTGTCTGGATCAATGAGGTTGTTCTCTGCCTTTCAAGCAATGTCAGACCTTGGTGAAATGAAGGCATGGGTAGGAGCAAAGGAACTTTGCCTTCGTCACTGCCATCAAGAGCACAGATGTCATTATAGCTAGGAAACCAAGACAGTAATTTGGCCTAAAGGACAAGGGAGAGGCTAGAGAGGAAAAGGCCTAGAGGACTCCTCATTTTTTCTCCTATTTTGTATGAATATTGTCATGATCCCTTTTTCCCACTTTTCTTAACAAACCCCTTTCTTCTCACGCTTCCTCAGACTCTGTCTGCTGCAGCTGCAAGCCTTCACACCACCACCCAATCTCTGCACGTAATCTAGTCACATTGTAACATCACCTGTGCTTCATCCATTGCCCCACATTTCTCCCAAGATGGTAGCTCTGTTCCCCAGCACTTGAAGCCTTTTAAAGACAGCATGGGGGAAGACCCATGGAAGAACAGTAGGTTTTCCTCACAGCATTCCTCAGTTCTTCAGAACACCTGTAAAAAATAATTCATGAAGCTGCACAAGCTTAAGCTATAACTGAACATTAATACTTAAAACACACAGAATTATACAGGTAGTAACAATAGCTGGCAGTAACAGTAGCATACAAATATCTTAGGTAATTAATGTAATGAGCAAGAATTATACAAACTGCAAATAACAACTGAATATTCCATTACAGTATCTGTGCACATACAAATTTCCCTTATACTTTTTTAAATGTGAGAAGGGGAATCATAGAATCACAGAATGCTTTGGGTTGGAAGGGACCTTTAGAGGTCATCTAGCCCAACACCCCTGCAGTGAGCAGGGACAGCTTTAACCAGATCAGGTTGCTCAGAGCCCCGTCCAACCTGACCTTGAATGTTGCCAGGGATGGGGCCTCTACCACCTCTCTGGGCAACCTGTTCCAGTGCTTCACCACCCTCATTGTAAAACATTTCTTTCTAATGTCTAAATCTATTCTTCTTTAGTTTAAATCCGTTACTCCTTGTTCTGTCACAACAGGCCTTGCTGAAAAGATTCTCCCCATCTTTCCTGTAGGCCCCCTTTAAGTATTGGAAGGTCGCAATAAGGCCTCCTCGCAGCCTTCTCTTCTCCAGGCTGAACAACCCCAATTCTCTCAGCCTGGCCTCATAGGAGAGGTGCTCCAGCCCTCGGATCATTTTTGTGGCCCTCCTCTGGACCCGCTCCAACAGGTCCATGTCCTTCTTGTGCTGAGGGCTCCAGAGCTGGACGCAGTACTCCATGTGGGGTCTCACCAGAGTGGATTAGAGGGGCAGAATCACCTCCCTCGACCTGCTGGCCACACTTCTTTGGATGCAGCCCAGGATACAGTTGGCTTTCTGGGCTGCAAGCGCACATTGCTGGCTCATGTCCAGCTTTTCATCCACCAGTACCCCCAAGTCCTTCTCCGCAGGGCTGCTCTCAATCTCTTCATCCCCCAACCTGTACTGATACCGGGGGTTGCCCCGTGCCAGGTGCAGGACCTTGCACTTGGCCTTGTTGAACCTCATGAGGTTCACACAGGCCCACCTCTCCAGCTTGTATTCTGGTATTCTTCCTTTCTCTTTCTATACTTTCTTCTTTTGATTGTTTCTTTTTATTTTTCCTTTCTTCCTTTCTTTCTTTCTTTCTTTCTAGAGACTTCTGAAACTAGCAAGATTTTATGACTGCACCTGAGCTTTGCACAGTACAATATCATAAATCGGTTTCTGTGTTCTCTCCATCATAGATAGCAGGAGGTTTCATTGCATTTACAACTTGCTGCGGTGATTATTACGGCAAAAGGAAAAATAGAAAGAAGAAAAATATTACATCCGTGACTACAGCAGGTCTAACAGTGGATATCTCATCATTTATTTAATGCTTTTCACAGTACTTTTCAAAATATAATCTGGTATATATTTTCACAATTTTTCACTGAGATCTCAGTGTTTGAGAACTGTTGGAGAGCTAACAATCACTTCAGTTTCTGGAGAAGTTGTGGAACAAATTCAGCCCAGCAAAATAATTCTAGCCAAATATGTCTGACACCTGGGAGTGAAAAAAGAAGCAAATATGATAGTGACAGAATTCACCGCAGGAAGCAACAGTAACAGTGATTCTGGCTTGAGCCAGAGATGTTTTACTGTAATTGCTGCTACATGATATACTCTTTTTCTATAATACAGCCTTGGGTAAAGCCTGGCTACCAGCTAGCTGGCTTTAACACCTGAACGCCAAAAAAGTGCAATTTTAGAAGTGACATTGCTGATCTATTTGCAGAATGCATCACCTGCCACTTGCAACATTGCTTGGAAGGGGGATCCATTAGAAAAAGAAGCTTCAGAAAAGGTATAAGGAGCTTTTCTTTCTGCTCACTGGCCTCTTTTCATCTTCTCTTCTTATGTTTCAGTAAGTATTTTTCCCACTTCTTCTAGGCTTTACACTGTGGCAGTGGTGCTGAATGCTGATGAGTCTCTGCTTAATGCAACTTCAGGCAATGCAGTACTCCTGATCGCAGCCTGAGCTTTCTATAGTCAGAGAGTGTTCACCACAGCTTTTAAAGAACCTCCAATTAGTGAGCATCTAGACATAAAAGATAATGGAAGAAAATACTTAATAAGCACTTAAAAAGAGACCTGATGAGGGTAACAAGGCAAAAATACTAACACAGCATGATCATTCATATAGTTGAGGCATACGTACAGTCTGGAAACTATATCTAAGGTTAATGTTTATCTTCCTTCAATTATAAAATTTAATTGAATATCTCCAATCTTACCGTCCCTCTCTCTAAACTATTGTGCTTCATCTATCATGTGTTTAGCTGCAACCCGTACAGTAAGTCTGTATATTTTAGATTGAAGAATTCAAATTGAATTGCCTACTTATCTAGCAGTCCCAAGCAAATGCTGTGTTCCAGTGCTGTATAGCTCTATAAACAATTATAGCACCATGCACACCTTGACAAGCACAAGTGATATTTCAGTTATAGATGGGAAGGGCCTGTGGAAGTCAAAATCAAACCTGCTTGAAAAGTCATTTATTAAATATAGATCATATTGGCAGGAACACCATTTTGGAAGTTCGTTCTTTCTAGCTTTCTTAAACATTTATAAATATTGATTACTGCAGACAGTACACTTTCAAAATACAGAACTGATTCTTTACACTATAAATAATATGGAACCAAAATGCAGATCACATCTGAAATCTTTCAAATTGAAATGCACCAAAGCATCCAAATATTTTCACATTGTAATACAAATACACTGCTAAATTTTTAAGCTCAAATTCAGGCATCTTCAGAACAAAACATATCTCTGCATAAGTAAAGAGGTTTTTAGGGAGAACTGTTATTAATCTGATAAAAAAACCAAAGCTTAACCTATAGAAGACAAAAAGAATCATAGAATCGTAGAATCATTTAGGTTGGAAAAGACCTTTAAGATCATCCAGTCCAACCATTAACCTAACATTACCAAGTCCACCGCTAAACCAATTAAGGGTAGAGTAGTAGTAGGGCAGTTCGTGTATCCTGGCTTGGTGGCTGGATTATTTTTAATGAAAGTAAAAACTAGGAATCATTAATATTGGAAAGGATCTCCAAGATCATCAGTCCAACCATCAACCCAACACCACCATGTCCACTAAACCATGTTCCAAAGTGCCACATCTACCCATTTTTTGAACACCTCCAGGGATGGTGACTCAGCCACCTCTCTGGGCAGCCTGTTCCAATGCTTGACTACCCTTTCCGTGAAGAAATTTTTGCTAATATCCAATCTAAACCTCCCCTGGTGCAGCTTGAGCCCATTTCCTCTTGTCCTATCACTAACTACTTGGGAGAAGAGACTAGAAGGTGACATACACTGTATTATGTCCATTGCTTTCTAAATTATATTCAGAAATAAATGAAGACTAAAAACGGGGCTGTTCAACTAGTGTGTCCAAATAAATTTGAACTATAAACTTTCATCTGGATTCAGATCCAGATTTCCCTAAACTCAAACTGGAAAAAAATCCTTTTTCAGTTTTATGTATAGGTACAGTTTTCAAGAAGAATCAGAATTTCAGATTTTTCACCTCCAGTGGCCTCCATGTAGACCTACATGAAGGCCCCTCAAATGATGCCATTACAGCAGGTGAATCTTCTTTTGATTGAATAGGTCAAGGCCATATACTTCTTTCAGAGACAGCAATCAACTTTCATTCCCATTTGTTTTAGTATGAAGTAATGCAGACAAGGAATAACACAGTGTTCAGAGTTCTCTGCCTCAGCCACACTTGTCCTCTCTGACAATCAGAACGGTGCTGGGATTCAGAAAAATTGTTAAAACTAATCTGGGATTACAAAACTAATTTCAATGGGATTAAAGGAAGATTTAGAAATTAGATCTCAAGGGAAATTTATTTCTTCAGCCCTGATTGTGTGAAGACTTGTACATATGCTCATCTTTACTTGTGCAAATAGACCAGCTGTAGTCAACAGAATAATTCACAAAAATGGTATTTTAAACACATGCACCACAGTTGTCAGGGCAGAAACCTCTGTAAAATAGTGCCAAACAATTCACTTGTTACATAGTTATTACTTCAGGGAAAAAGACATTCTATTCAACTGAATAGATTATTTATGAAAAATGAGATCATAGATAGCTGAGTATTCTGCCTGAATCTATTCCATGGAATAAATCTCACCTGACTTGTTAATGTGGTGACAGCTATGAATCTCATTATTTTAAGTTCTGACTGCTAGACACAAGTTTTATCGCAATGACTGCCATGAGAAATTTTTTTTTTTTAAGAAAAGAGAGTACTAAAATCAGAAATCCCTACCTTGAGGCAAGCTTACAGCAGTCCTATGTGTTCTTGGTAGAGTTGCTTTCAATAGCTACTGTGGGTTTAGAGCACCTCTTTGTGGTATATTAGTGAGATGTTACTTACAAAAACATCATAGGAAAATGTATTTCTTATATAACTGCAGATAGCAACCCAAAAAAAAAGAAAGAAAAAAAAAAAGAAAAATTGTTAGAAAAATATTAGTATTAATTGTTAAATAAGTGATGGATGAGTAGTAATACACAGAAAAAAGGGACAGCTCTACCAGCCTTCCTGTGTCCTTTCCCTGTAGTTTCTGCTGGCACGCTGTAGACTGTATCCTAGCACACAAAAATTGATGTACAACGTGTATTTAATATCTGTTGTAAGTATACAATAATTGCATTTTCATTTTAGAAATAATAATAATGATAAAGGATATTATTTGTTTAAGAATACTTACTACAACTATCTCAAAAGCTATGGCAGATTACATCTGCTACAATCAGGATGAAACTTTATCTAAATATTGTTGCGTTAAAATTTTCCTAAATGCAACTAAATATGTAAGAATCGTAATGTAACAGTTACATTTACTTAAGTTCGTTTCTGTCACTGACTCAGTTCTTCACTGGCTAAACTGTCTGCACCCTCTTTACTTGCAAAGAAAGGCAGAGGCAAGTAAGGATGATGCTGGGAAGAGGGAGTACACACCTTGCTTTCTCACAGGGATCATGAATTTCCCAGGGTTTCTCAGCTGACTCTGCAAGTCAACTTCAAAGCAGCATAATTCTAGGATTTAGAGAGAATATGTTAAGGTAGAGATGTCTGTTTGGAGAATACCTTAAGGAGTTATATTTAGATATGCTGTATAAAAGCAGCAGTTCTTTATGAATCAGTGACATTTATGAAAAGTATTCTGTTACGGAAATTAGCATGGAATCGGATGGAGTTCAAGTGAGCTTGTATAACTGATATTTGAAGACTGTGGTTTTTCAAGGGAGGAATATCCTAAACTGAATCACTTTCAAATGTTTCCTTTAAAATACATGATAGGTTATCTCAGGAAAATACAAGTCTATTTTAAATTATTAGTGTTTTAATGTGGAAACTAAACTAATTCAGGTAATAGGAAGAAAAAAAGCCTAGAGTTTAATCACAGTATATAAGCCATCACACCTATAGTCAAACTATAGAATCAGTACAAAATATCTCCCTAGTACTGCATTGAGAGAATTGTCACTGGCCATTTCTGGCCAAGTGACAAAATTTGGAAGCAAGATGAGCCTGCTTAGAGTTATGTGTCCACCAAGTACAGGTTTTGCCATAAAAATAGTATCTAATATAAAAAACACTAAAAAACTATTTTTGGACACAGGAACTCTCTGTCCTTGCCCTAGTAGTACCCAGTGTGACTTTCTTCTTCATATATGCTAGTGAATAAATCAGTCCTCAGAAGTAGGACTTTTATGTGTCATGAAACATTCCCACTGGAAATTCATGTACATTTTAATATAAATGAGCTTTTATCATTTCTAAAGCTTAAAACTCCCATAACTGTCCCCTAACCAGCATTTCTGTATAATGCCTTTGTTAGTCTGTCAAGTCAATCTTAAGAATTTTTTTCCTATTATTGCAGAGGCCACTCTTGCAAGGATTATAACATATGACAAATATGGAAAGATAAGAGATTTTGGTATTTACTCTAAAGCTTAAGTCAGCTTTCCTGCTCTTTGAAGCATAAGCCTCTTTTTGAATTGTATCCAAATAGCCAGACATCTTGTGTGAAAAAATGTCTTACTATGCAAAGGTCTCTGAGATGACCATGGAATTCAAAGGGTATTCTGTCCATTGGGAACTTTTAGAAAGAAAAGGAGTCTTACTTCAGCTTAGTGTGGTTGTTTGAAATCGGTCTGTAAGCCTTTTGCTAATTTTACTGAAAGTCATTTTATTTAGAAACAATGCTGCAGTTATGTTACATATTTTTAGCCTGATGAGCAAACTGAAGATGCTGAAAGGTAGTCTGCTACAGTGAGAGATAAGACAGTGGGCTAGATCCTGAACTTTCTGTCATACAGACCGGATCATTATCTTGTTTCCTTGCCAGTGGAGGTAACTTTAAGAAGCAGAAAAGTTAAGCAATTATCTTCACTATGTCAAGGACCACAGTTTTCTGTGCTATATTAAATCCTTCAGCAGTGTAGGATATGGATGTTAAATGCAACCATTACTAAAGGTATCTTTCAAATACTGGATGCAGTCTTTACTGTAGACATATCTGAATGTTGCATAATAACATTCAATAACACATTTTAGATGTGTTAGAAAGAGGAGAAAGTAATCATAACAAATTGGTTCACTGATTTGTTTCAGTTCTTTTTCCATTCAGGAATTATATGTGATTTGACTGCAATTTTCTAGAATTTATCATTATCTGTGGAACAGGGTTTGTGAATTATTCCTGATCTGTAACTCATTCACGAGCAATTAGTAGGAAGAATTATACATTTAAATTCCTTGGTTAAAGATGCGTCTGCTCCCTATGTGGGTGAGCACAACTGCTAAAATTCAAGTAGTGCCAAGAGAATCCCAAACAGGCCCCAGACCAGTTGCACAGCAAGACATACAGCAGAAGACATGCATTTGACTCTGAAGTGTCTCTGCATGCACACTAGTGCTGTTTGAAAGTCTGTAAGCTTTTTGCAATACATACATAAAACTTGCTGTTTTGATGTAGTCTTGCTAGTAAAATGATTTCTAGAAAGGAAAAAAAAAAAAAAAAAAGAAAGAAATTCCAATGCATGCAAAAAAATTGTTCTGAAGAATAAAATTACTATTTCTTCTCAGTATTTTTCCAAGCTGACTTAGTCAAAAACATTCAGTATCTTCTGCCTGGTAAGACTAAAGCTGATAATCTTGAGGTTTGCGTTGTCAACAGAGGTCTTCAGATAGATTCAAAATGAATCAAGAAAACACACAACATGGAAAACCATACAAAATTGTCTATTCCATGTCTTCACCAGTGAATAACTGTTCTCTGGAGTACCTGAAATAATGGCCAAGAATGGGGACACCACTAGATTCATCTATGACATGCCAGGAAAAAAAATCTGTATTATTTTAGGAGTTGTATATGTGAACCTGATCTGTTCGGCATTACCTTGATATCTTCAAAGGCAACATTAAGTCAAATGGGACTGCACAATATTATTCTGACAATCTTTTCAGAAAAGGTGAGACATGACAGAAAGGAGAAACGCAGGTAGCCAGTGTCAACAGAGTTAGGGCAACAATGCCTTATACATTAACTTGCAGGCAGGGGAAGAAGTTCTCTGGCAGTTGTCATCCAAGCTAGACTGCTTACACTCTTACGAGCAGTAATATAAAAGTCTAAGGAGAAGTAAAAGCACTAGCTCCCATAAAAGGGAGAAGTTCCAGTGAACTCTCTAACCTTGGATCAGGAACCAGGAGACTGTCTGCACTCTGCCTGAGCTAAACAAATCCTCAAAACGGAGAGCAAAACAACCGTTCTCAAAATTGTGGCCGAATTCCAAATGCCATTGCAATGACTTTAGTATTGGGTCTAGAGAGAATGTGTCTCTGAGGAAGATAAGTTTTCAAGCTTTGTTCGCTCTGTTTTGTATAGTGCCTTCAGCAGTCCATAGAATTGCAATTAATGTGAACAGATAGGCACAGAAACATTTAATTGGAAAAAAAAAAAAATACAGCTGTATAGGATTCTAGCTCCAGGCAGATTCTGGCACCTTTACTCATTCCCGTTGAGGAGCACCAGTCAATTTTTAAAACTACAGAAGCATCTTCATTTTTATGCTCCTTCTTTTTGTTATTATTTGTGCTATTGAGAATCACATTTCCATCTAAAATGAGTGCCACAGAGTTAACTTATCATCATCGTGATGCTATCTTTACCTTTTGATTGTTCTAACACAGATTATGAGCAAATTATTCATATGACCTTTCCCTTATGTCTGTTAAAAGCCTTTGGTAATTACAAATTAATTGTCAAGACTTTTATGACAGTATTGTTCAATGTGGAAAGCTAAAGGTATTTATGGTTCAGCTGATGATTTTGAATGCTAACAGTTGGTAGGAGCAGTCATGGGGATTTGAGAAGTGATAGCTTTTAAGAAGTGATTGGTGCCAACGTCTTTCCAGGAGAAACTAACTTTGCTAATACTGGGGCAGCAGTTAGGAGGTTTTGTTTGGATTGTTATTTACTGGTAAGATAAATGCAGAAGGTAATCAGAATTGTTTCCATAATGAATTGAATTTGCCTCAGCTAGACATGGCTTGGCATTCAGGTGGTTCTCAAAGCTGTTAGTCATATTTATTTCCTCATAATTCTGGTTAGCTCTCAACCGAGAAAGGTTGTCTTCTGTGCATGAAGGATAAAAAGGGTCAAAGAGAAGAACCGTAACACAACAATAACAAATCTCAGTTGGTCTCAGAAACTCTCTGTAAACAATTCCTCTCACACAAAGAAGGGACTTGAATATATGTTATTTTACAGCCTGGTTTTACCAGACACTTGTTATCTATCCGATCAGTGGTACCAAGGCTGTTAATACAAACATGGCCTCACAGGATGGAAAAGGACAATTAAGTCCTGGCATGCTTTTCCCTATGGAAACCTGTCATTAACTTTTTCATTAGTCTACAGAACTGCTGGTTGTTCCCAGTGAGACCCGGCACCCCCTTTGGCTCTCGCCATTCTGATTCATGACATTTTACAGTATGAGAAAGCTCATGGGTTTGGAGGTTTTGTAGCTCCTATTGAGACCTGCACAGTTGGATAAAACAATTGCCTTTATAGGGGAAAGCTTAAAACAATCATGACCCATTTCTACAATACAAAAAGCAGATACACAATACATAACATCTCCTGAAAAAAATTACATAGGTAAGAAAATTCTTTCAAATATGTAGTTATTTGTTGATATATTCCCAAGACATATGAAGAAGAAAGGAGTTTCTCAAACATCACCACAGTAGTTCTTAAAACTTCTAAGGAAAATATATCTTTATTTCTTTAATTTCTTTCTGAATACTGCTAAACTTTATGTAATGTTTATAGCTCAGTAGGTACATTTTTGTCCATTTGAAATCAATTTCAGTTTGGTAGACCCAAATATTTTGTATCAGTAAGGCAATATTGAAGTATAATCTTCTGCTTATTTGAAAGAATATGCTCTACATTTATAACATCAAACTGGTATGTTAAAGTCCTATCTGATGGAATGATTGACAATGACACATTTTTGGCACTATGTAATTACAGTATGAGAAAAATATTGGCTTTTCCAATATAGTTTTTTTCTATATTGCCTGAAAACTTTAATTTTCACTTTAGACAAGTCTCTTTTTATGGTGTGCATGTGCCTGTCTGCTGCCTGTCTGTGGAGGGAAATAAATTTTTTAATATTCTGAAACTGCTTAGGGTGCCATATGTTGCTTTGTCTGCATATTATTTTAGTTTCTGCAAAAGAATTAATTACAAGTACATTTCTAGATCTAAATATCCAAAAATAAATGCATAGTTTTAATTTTGCAACTCAAGAAAATATTTCAATAAAAACCCAATATTTTTCTTTATTTTTGTAAGTAAGGACAGCCCATAAAAAACATTGCTAATGTTTAAGTGGTAATTTTAATTAACAACAAATTGCCAAAAGGGATTGTACAGGTGTGTGTCTGTTGAAAGATTGCTTTATCAAAACAATACTCTTAATTTTGGAGAAGAATAAAGGTCCTTTAAAATCATATTTCAAATGAGAATTTATTTGAAAATGCATAGCCATAAGTTCTTTTGGGGGAGGGAAATGTAGTCAAACCCCCATGTTTTGTCATCAGAATTCAAAACCTTTTTCTTATGTTTGTAATTAAGTATAGTAACTTATGATAAGCTTACATTGACATGTAACATGCTTTGGGAGACCCTTACTATGCACTGTATAGTTATTTTGAATGTCTCTTGTGCATGTGTTTTTCCCATGGTTGAGATCTTTGGCTGTTTTGGGGAACCTAGTCATTTTGCAGATATGAGTCTAATTGATTGAACAGCCTTTAATGACTTCGGTTAATTTTAGTTCTATCAATGTATGCATATTTATTTATTAAAGCACTAATGAATATGAATTATTTGTATTATTTAGCCAATATTAAGCTTCCAGCTAAATCACAAGCTGTTCTGAGTGGACAAACACTTCTCCCTCATCTTTTCTCTCTACATGCCTTTGCTGTTGCCCTCAAGGGCACAATACTCTCCACTTACATCCCTTCCTGTATTTATTCTGGTTCAGATGGCCACTCCACTGCATTTGTTCTGATTCTTTGAGCAGCGAGGTAGCTGCAACTCTAATCAGTGTATTTTTTTGTCTGGTTACTGCCTGCAGCCCTGTTTATCGCTTGGTTTTCTCTCCCCTCCCGCCCCTGTCTCTTGTCCCCAGCCCCCTCCCACACACGCTTATACTCATTCCTGACAGGGTTTTGTCCTTATAAAAGGCAATTTTCCATAAGGTTAATTGCAAGGTTAAAACTGAGGCAATAAGAAAGCCCTCATAGTAGTAAAGAGCAAGAATTACTATTCTTTCAGCATCCACGAAAATCAGAAACTGAGCAGCCCAATGCTTTCCCTTATAGGCACTAGATGGCAGCATATATCAGTACTGCATTGCATCAGGGACAGGCAGTGTTAGGAACAGAACCGCAGCAAGACTTTCAAAGATTTCAATTGAGAAGCAAAAATCATCATTATGGATTAACTCCATTTCCATTAAAGTTAGTTTCAAAATTCTCATTGTCTTTACAGAGGAAGCCTAATCCCCAGCTCTGAATATCCAGTTCATTCCCCCACTGTTTAAGGCAATCACATCTATACTACTATTCCACCTTAAAACTAAATAGATACCTTTTTCTTTTCGTGACTGCTCACGAAAGGTTGTTCCATACTGTCTCTTGTATATAATGAACTTGTATCTGAAAAATGCACTTAAATGCCTTTTTATTACTAACTGAATGAAAATTAATGTCACAATGAACCAAATGCCCCAAGAACAGGGAACAGTAAGATACAAAGATGAGCATGGACAATACATAGAATTGTTCTCTTCTGCACCATACCAGTGCTTTCCTTATTTTGAACAGACAATAAACATTGGTTGAAGCTGATCTCTTGCACCAAAGACACTTACTTAATTTCCTTTGCTGCAAGACAACTAATCCTGCTTGTGCTCATATTCAGAAATTAAAATCAGTTCCCACAAAGGAAGACTGCAGGAGAAGGCTAGCAGGTGACTCTGTTATATTGTGTAGAATCATACAGTGAAGTGACATGTATCGCTTCATACAAAAGAAAATGCATCTCAGAAGTAGGAATCATAGAATAATTTAGGTTGGGAGGGATCTCTGGAAGTCATCAAGCCCAACTCTTTGTTGAAAGCAGGACTAAATTTGAAATGAGATCAGTTTGATCAGAGCCAGGTAAAGACAAGTTTTGAAAATCTTCATGAATAGATATTCCAGTCTCTTTGAGAAGAAAAAGAGGACAGATGAAGATAAGAAATAGAGAATGAGGCAAATGTATCTCAGACTGACAAGCTACAAGTCTTACTGACAATGGGTGCATGTGTGCATGTGTATGTGTGCATAGAGATACCTGGATAGAGACACCTGGATATGGGGCTGGGGGGACAGAGGGGAGGATCTACAGTCATCAAACATCATTGTCTTTCTGGAGAAGTCTCTCCAGAAGGAAAACTCTAACCAGGGTACCTCTCTCCCCTTGCAGACTTAGAAAGGGCATATGCTTTTTCTCTCTCTCTTTCTGTAGAAGAAACCTTGTTTCATAGAAAACAAACTCTGCTTGCAGAAAAAATTGAGAACAAATCTCAACTTTTTTCCATATTTAGAATCATAGAATCTTGTCCAGGTCCCTCTGGATGATATCTTGTCCCTCAGGCATGTCATTTGTTTCCCTCCACTGGGTTTTCCTATGAAAAAGATCAGTCCCAAGACCTTTACCTACTAGGAGTGGTTATCCTTTCTGTGCTGCAAAGCTCTAAGGTAGCCACACTCCTTACCTTCTCTGTTCCTTTCTTCATCCGACCTATGAACAGCTATGCTGAACAGATCTTCAATACATTAGAGTACTCAAAGTGTTAATTCTTTTTCAGCCTCGAAATACTAAAGTTGGATGAGAATTTTGGTACTAAGTAGGTAACTAAGATGTGTGAATAAATGAAGGGGAACTACACTCATTTGAAAAAAGAAATACAAAAATCACTGAATAACCAGCAAGGTGAAAAAAACCAGACTAAAAGATAAGTCTCTGCTATGTAAGTCACAGTCTGGGGTCTGTCTTTTTGTTTGTTACTGCCTGACATTGCAATGGGTAACAGTTCTCTGGAGTGTTAAATGCAAGTTAAACTACATTTTTAGTGCTTGAAAATGCATGGGTTTAGTTTCCCAATGGGGACATTGCTTTCTTCTTGGTAAGTTCCAAAATTTTCACCACCTATTGAGAAAAGAGCTCATATCTCAAACTGAAATATCCTAGCTTCAAAAAAAGTGAGTACAGTTAGCCCACTGTACTTAGCAGAAACATTCCAACTGAATTGAAGCAGTCAGCTGATAAAACAAAACTCATAAAAAAGCTTGGTTGGTACAAATAAGCTCAACTTAGAGATTTAACTATAGCCAAGCAAGCATGCATTAAATACAATGTAAAGTAAAAGTTTCTGTCCTTTAACTACTTAAGTGTCACTGTAAATGAAGACCTGTTCATTAATACAGTGAAATGAAATGGAAATTTGGTATTTTTCATGAATAATTTTATTAATGACAGTTTCCTTTACTGCTATAGTATGCACAGACTCTTCCAACCTCGCAAGTACAGCTGATCCCCAGTTTCAATTCCAAAAACATATTTGTTTCATTTAAAGCATAGTTTAACTACTGAGATGTTATTGCAGGTATGGGAATGAAAGCAAAGAATTTGCCAGAGAAATATGATGTAAGGTATTTGATTTTTCCTCTTTAAATTACACAAAGGATTTAGAAGAGGAATCAGTAGGGTGAAGTGGCTCTGAGAAGGAATAGAAAAAATATTGAAAGAAATTTTATTTTTTTCAGTAAATAAGAATTGCATGTGTGTGTATTTATTGAGAGAGAACAGGACCATTTCAATGAACTGACAGCTTAGTAGAAAGGATTAGAATTCAGACAGAGAAATGTGATTTTCAAATGGGTATAAATCCTGGAGAAGTTAAAAACCTGATGAGTGTGAAAGAGCAGCTATTAGAATTTGTTTTTAAAAGGTACACTAGGGTAGTGTATAGGTGCAAACACTTCAGGGAATAAGGCAGGACTGTGACTACTGTTGAATACTGCCACTGAGCTGAAATAATAGCAAAGAAATTGTTGAACAACATCAGAATGTAAAAGTGGTCATGAGTTCCTGAGGCTCTGCAAGAGTAACCTGAGCCTCACAAGGCTTTGCAGAGTGATACAGAGAACAGAAGGGTATATGAGGAATGGAAAAGCTTTTGAAGTCTGAGATGAAAACCCACTCTGCTATTCCTGAGTGTGTTCACTGTAAGCCAGGTCCTTTTGGAAACCCAGGGAGGGTATGACTAAGGGAGAGCAGCACTGATGGGAGTGCAGATGGGCACTCTTTCCAAGCAATCTCTCTGACCAGAGCAACTTTCTGAGTGCTCACAATTCATACTGAAGGCAAAATTTAGTAAATTACCGTTATTTCCAGTGGCTCAATCTTTTCTTATTCAAAATTTCCAGTGAGCCTATATGCACTTGAGATCTAGATTTTGAAGCTTTAGATGTTTTGTTAGTAATTTTACCTACAGTATAAGTGAGAAAAAAAAGCTATCTATAGAAATTCTGTAGTATCTGAAGGTGGCTGAAGTAAAATGTTGAGTCATTCCTTAATTCTCTAGGTAGAAATATGTGCAATAGAGATGTTTTTGAAAGCTGGAAAGTAATTAGTTCCTCAAGTGAAAAGTATACAAGCTGTTGTGTATGAAAAAGATTTCTCTTTTGTCTTCATTAAGTTTAGGCTACATCAGGCCATGCTTCTAAGCTAAATTAATTCAAAAATTCATAAAATTCCAACACCTAGCATTCATAGATGTATTATACTGCATACTAGAATGAATACTCTCACAAATCTTAATTTTTACTTGAGCACCCTTATAAAATCAACATCAGAAATGTCCAAAGGTTAACTGATAGGGAAACAAGTATTTCAATAACTGAGATTTCAAGGAGATTAAAAATGTCAGCTAATCATTTTACTTTTTCTGATGCCCAGTGACATACATTACCTCAGCAGTATTGGACAGCAAGAGTGTGGTTTTGTATACATAGTAATCTAGCTCCTTTTTGGTAACTTTTTGAGACACAGTCAACCTGCTGCCAGTATTTTCCCTCACTCAAAGCATACTATAATCCCTTGGTGTCTGTATCTAATTTATGAGGAGACGACAGATATTCTGTCAGCACCCCTGTAGTGAGGTAGAATAAATGAGCTCTGCTGTTCCAGACACACTTTTTACTAAGATGGTTATTTAACAGCATTGTCGTGGTTTAACCCCAGCCAGCAGCTAAGCACCACGCAGCCGCTCGCTCACTCCCCTGCCCCAGTGGGGTGGGGGAGAGAATCAGAAGAGTAAGAGTGAGAAAACTCCTGGGCTGAGATGAGAACAGTTTAATAATTGAAATAAAATAAAGTAAAATAGTAATAATAATAATAATAATAATAATAATAATATTATTATTATAATAGTAATAATAACATACAAAGCAAGTGATGCACAGTGCAATTGCTCACCACCCGCTGACTGATACCCAGACGGTTCCCGAGCAGCGATCGCTGCTCCCCAGCCAAATCCCCACAGCTTATATACTGAGCATGATGTCATATGGTATGGAATAGCCCTTTGGCCAGTTTGGATCAGCTATTCTGGCTGTGCCCCCTCCCAGTTTCTTGTGCGCCTGGCAGAGCATGGGAAGCTGAAAAGTCCTTGACTAGCATAAGCAGTACTTAGCAACAACTAAAACATCAGTGTGTTATCGATGTTATTTTCATACTAAATCCAAACCACAGCACTATGCCTGCTGCTAGGAAGAAAATGAACTCTATCCCAGCTGAAACCAAGACAAGCATACAGCAGATAGAATATGAAGACAAGAACAGGGTCAAACCAAAAGTTCTTCTTGTCCTGCATCTTTTTTTCAGTAGTGTCGAGTAACAGATGCTTAGGGAAAAAAAAATATAGGAAACCAGGATTATATAGATCTTCCTTTTCTCTGTTATATCCTACCAGCCTCTTTCAAACAGCAATGTGATGTTCCCTAACCTGGAGGTTGAATTTGGACCATCTTGTTTCATAGACACTGATTCAGTACTGATTCCATTTAAAAAAAAGGAAATTAGTCCATTTTCGAACTCAGCAATACTTTTGAGTTCATCCACTAGCAATAGTGTAATATTATAGTGTAATATAATAGTGTAATAGTGTAATAATAGTGTAAACTATTACTAATATGTGAAAAATACATGTATTCTGTTCAGTAGGATGATCCCTACTTCTTGTAAACCAAGAGATAGGTAATAACTATTTTACTTACTTTCTCTGTGCAAATTTTAAGACATACCAGTGTAATCCACTGGACTGCAGAAGGCCACGTCTTCATTACAGGAAAAAATGACAAGCAGTCTGCATGTGTTACAAAAGATTTATTGCAAATAGGATAAGCTGCATTATAGCATGTCTCAGCAATAGGGTAGATGGCTATTCACATCCCCATCCCTGACATTGGCTGGATTGTCATTCAAAGCAATTTTCCCAGCTGGAAATCAGTCCATTGAGAAGTAATTGTTTCACAATTCAATGCTCAGGATCCTAGCATAGAAAATACTAGGGTAACATTTCCTTGGATGCCCTTCAAGATGCTTACCAAGAGGAGAAAATGCACCATATTTGAAGACTGCAAGGTAAACAAGGAGTATTTTTTCCTAAAATTTTCAAATTCACCTTGTTTGTAAATGAAACTTTTAGCATTCTTTCTTGGTTTTGCATCCCATTTATCTTTATGATTCAGGGCTTGCTTTATTTTTTTAAATAATTCAGTAGCTCTGCCAAAAACCAAAATGCCAAGGAATATAACAGATTTGTTTGGCTGCATTTACTGTTTGGGGAAAACAGAATTACAGGCAAGAGACCAGAAAGCAATGATTTTGGGTAAACTGCAGTGGCTGATAACAGCTCTGAGATACTGAATAATCATAATGCATAATCATATGGGTAGCTGTCAGAATACAATGAAAGTAAATATCATACCTTCAGATATACACAAATTATCCATCTGTGTGGAAGATTTTGGAGTAGTTCTGTAACACTGCTGTCATATAAGATAACTCCGAACAATAGTTGTGTGCAGGAGTACTTGAAATAATTGGTTTACAGTTATAATTCTTAGTTATGCAACATTATACCTATTCCTTTTATTTGTCTAGTATCCTCTGGAGTGAATCCCTGTTCCGTTCTTGGAAACAGTATCATGGCTCTTCCGAATCTTCTTTTAGATGTCACTAATCAAAAATAAAAGTAGTACAATATTGTCTTCAGGCCCGTATAGGTATTTATGGGGCTGGGGCAGGGCGGGGGGTGGGGGGGCATGTTGGGGGTGTCACTTTTAATACTACATGCAAAGTTTCTCTCAAAAATTTGGAAGAAGGAGAGAGACCAAAAATCATTGATATATCCAAGCTGGAGCCTCAGTTTTGATTAATTAGTGCACACTTAACTCAGCTAAAGATGTAGTAATATTTCTGAAAGCTTAGAAAATCTGAGAGGGGCTAAAAATGTGTCTACAGTTACAAATTAATTTGATTTGAGGAAGACAGTTAAGTGAAAGAAGAACAGAAATTAAACAAGAAATGAAATCTTTTTTTTAAGGTTGCATATTTGGGGTTTCTGGGTTTTTTGTTTTCATTTAGTTTCACTTGGTTCAATAGTGAAACAGCACCACCATTGCAGTTGTGACAAAAGAAATGAAGCTGGCTGGTTGGAATCACTTTCACCTCTGCATGGCAAATGTTTCAAAACATTTTTTTTCTTTGTGGAGAAATTCAATGAGGATATAAAAGTGATTTTCCTCTCAGGTGTCAATGAAAAGTATAGACCTTGGCTGATAAACATTCAGCTAAAAAGGATTTTTACTGGAAAATGCTGTAGTTCAGTGTCAAATTTCTCCAGTTCTTGTCAATAGGAACCTTCCATGTCACACAGTGTTGTGCAGTGTCTCTACCTTTCTGATGGAGATTGTGAATCCTAGGAGTCCTTGACAATAAAGAAAAGGATGGGCCACAGAGAAAAATGCAGTCATAAGACCACTATGGGCCTACCTCAATGCTTTCCAAATATGCTAGGGCTCAGACAGTTTGGGATTTCTAGCAAACCCAAAATGATCCACAGAAAAAGAGCTAAATTAAAAACAGTCAACATCTTAATCTTCTTCAGAAATACAACTTCAGCTGAAAAATGGGAAGTACCTGTAAACTAGATGCAAAAAATCATGTGAAACCAAAAAGAACATAGAGGAGAGTAATAGTCTAGGATCATTGTGCAGATCCCAGTGGGTTCTTATGTGGGGTGACTAAGACTTTCGTTAAACACTTGAAAGCTTCCTTTTTCCTGTTTTGAGGGGCAAGGGGGTTTTGTTTTGTTTTGTTTTTTAAATCTGGATTTTGTTTTGATTTGTTTCATCTCAATGTTTATTTTCAGTCAATCCCTCCTAAGTTCAACATACAGCCACTTATAGTTAAACTGTGTTTCCTACTGTAATTATCTTAAAAGAATCAAACCTATTGTTTCATTGAAGAACAGAAGGAGCAATCATTCTTTTAAAATTTTGGTGTGGGACAGACACCAAATGTAAAGCTCAATGTCCTCATTTCATTTCCATGAGACGCTATCTCTAGCCAGCAAACTGTTACAGGCCAAACATGCACTTGTCTTTTTTACTCCAAAATTTGTCAATATTTGTCAGTGATATGATATGATATCAAGATTCATTTTCACAGATTCAAGTTTAAAGGTGAATGGAAAAAATACACCGGTATGTTATATAGAAAGCTGACCATGGAGACTTGCAGACAGAACTTGCAGCACTGAGTTTATAGATGATAAAACGGCAGATGGAGTTCAATTTATATGAATGTGTTATGCATGGGGAAAAAATTACCTAGCTGTATACTTGCAAAGATCAGCTCTGAACAAGCTATTGCCAGTCAGATAAGAGACCTTAGAATTATTATGGCTCTACAGGAACATTGGTTCAGTTCTCAGTGACAAGTCAAAAAGGCAATCTGAACGTTAGGAAGACTGGTGGAGACCAAAGCAGAAAATGTAACTATAGACTAACCGTGTAAGTCAATAATGTGCCTGTCAAGAGCTATTAAACATAAAGACACAATCTCTGTCTCAGTAAAGCACTGAACCATCAAGAGATGGCTTTGGTAGCCCCATTCTCACAGTTCTTTCCTACCTATTTCTTATCACCCAGTTGTAGACTTTAGAAGAACTTTGTCCCCGACGATGACTGTCCTTAAGTTCTAAATCACAGCCTTACAGTTAGCTTTGCACAGATGGCCTACTGTGTGCAATAATATCAGTTAGGTTCTGTATAAATTTTGCCTTGCAAAATAGAGCAGCTGCCACCAAGCAAATGGCTAGATGGGCAAAAGCAGTTGTTTTCACGGCTGGAGTCATAACTCTCAAAGCACATATTGGCAATGATATCATTCAGACAACCCAAACACACCAGTCTTCTTGATGATTCATGGAATTTAAAAAAAAAAAAAAATATTTATTCTTTAAGCTTTCTTCAGTAAAATGTTCTTCCTATGTGAAGTAAAAGGAGAATAAACCAAAAAAAATTATTTCTTGTATGCTTAAGCAGAATATGTCTATACTCTCTCACAGTAAGGGGGTTTTGTACTATCACAATTATTTCTTAATTCTAAAATATTTGCTTATGAAAATAAATTGTGGATTTCCTATATTTAGAGGAGGAGTAATACTTAAAAGTTAGAGTTTTAATGATTTAAATACATAAAAATATGTCCAATTACCTGCTCAGCTTTGCTTACAGGGTTTTGTGGTTTTAGGGGGGTTGTGAGGGTTTTGTTTATTTTCTGTGTAATTTCTTGGGACAAATCCAGCGATGGTTTAGAAGCTTTACTCTTTACCCACTAGAGGGACTTTATGGGAGCCTTTCTGCAATATGAGATGAATGATATAGGCAACATCTGATATCATATGTTCTTCTGGCTGTGTTTTTCTCCTTCCAGGTTGTAGCTAAGGAAATACACTTTAAAAATTTGGAGATACACATAACAGCTGAATAAAAAGAAAATAATGTAATCAATGGCTGTGCTTCCTAAGTGCTAGTCTTTCCAAAACAAATTAAGAACTCGGGCCTACACACATCTATAGACATTATTTAACTCTGCAATTTCATTTACCTCACTTAATAATGCTAAGTATTTGCCCAAGTATTTTTTCTAGTATTGGGCTGGAAAAAAGAAAAAGAAAAGAAAACTGAAAGTTAACAGTGAAAAGAGACTTGTGATACTTTGGGAATCTTATTCTATATGCAACAGAATGTGTAGGTCATTGCTAATATGTGATCAGAATGCATGTTTATGAAGGGCAAGTATATTCATATGTGTACAAATATCAATTTATCCATGTTTCACTATAA
This sequence comes from Pelecanus crispus, assembly GCF_030463565.1. Classification (NCBI taxonomy): domain Eukaryota; kingdom Metazoa; phylum Chordata; class Aves; order Pelecaniformes; family Pelecanidae; genus Pelecanus; species Pelecanus crispus. Next base: position 40,899,097 of record NC_134648.1, on the reverse strand, counting down.
ACAGAGATGTTCTTTGACACACAATATGTTTGCAATCTGAAAATAAAACAGAAATCCTCATCATGTTTGTTGCTTTATAACATAATCCTTATCAGTCCTCTCTTGTAGTCTTAATTGGGCTACATTTTCGTTTCTGCTTTGCTTATGAAATGTCTCCTGCAGTTCAATGGGGTTTTGCATGGCTATGACTCAGAGGAACTTTTGTCATCACACAATGTGTAGGTCTATTGAAGTAAGGTTCTGTATCTATAATGTTAGTAATATAATTAGAATAATAAGACATTATAAATTAAATATGGAAAATAGATATAGAAAGTCAGCCAAGAGAAATAAGACTAGATAAGCTATAAAAGAAAGCATCAGTAGCAGGGAAGTTATTTGTTTCAAAACAGATCTTAATACCTTCCTAAATTTGAGTGAAGTATGAGTTTGATTTATGATAGTTTAGAGCTGGAGACAAGAGGACAAAAAATATGTGGTATTAACTGAAATACATGGATGGTACTTGGGGATTAATAACAAAAAAAGACCTTCTATAAACTTAAAACTTAATAGAAGCACTGTAAAGGAGAAAAATCTGACTGCACGAGCTGATCTCAGAATGGCTGTGAGCTGTCAATATGAAACCAGCATTACGAAGGCAAATACAATCTGCCAATCATTTCAGTCATATTATTTACAAAAGAACAGTAATACATTGTTAAGGGTCTGGTGAAATTAAATGTAACATACAATGCATAGTTCTAATTGCTGATATTTAGAATACATTGATTGAACCTGGAAGAAACACAAAGAAGAGACTACTGTAATGATCATCAAAATTATGACCTTATCATACAAAAAGAGGCTAAAAAAGTTGTTCAGCTCACAAATTAGTGAGTAGGGATGTATTTCTGTAATACACAAAGGAGAAAACATTCAGAGTAGGAGCTATTTAAGTCCATATATTTAACATAGAACCATCTGTTGGACTATATTTTATATTGTGCTTCTTTATGAAATGTTCACTGCAGTTCAATAGAGTTTTGCAAGACTACATCTCAGAGAAATATGGCTAATTTTGTAATGCAATCAATTAAGATTGGTCTCCTCCCAAAATAAACTGTTAGCATGATACTTGCAGTTTACATTCTTTAATTGTAAAATATGAGGTCCAGAACACTATTTTTCAGTGTCTGAAATCCTTACTACCTCATTATATCAGATGACTGCCAGAGCACCACAATCTGTATTTCCAAATACTAACCCAACCAAGAGTGAACTTCTAAAAGGTACTTACATTCCCTTAAATTGCTATGTCCTTGTTGGAATGAGCTGGCAATGGGATTTCCCTCTTTGCTGATTTGGACCAGCCGAACTGCAGTATATATTTAGTTTAACTCCTCTGAATCTTAGATTAAATACCTTTTCAGTAAATGGTATTACACTGTGTATTTTAAAGCAATACAGCCTTTTTCATTAAAAGAAATATTCTTTAGTGTTATTGACAGAAATGCCTTAAACTTCAACTTTAGTTCCACTTAGTCAGTAGATTCTATAATAAACAGAAAACATAATACCCATTCCCTTTTAATTTTTCAAACAACCTCTTCTAAACCCAGAATTTTTTCGAAAGAACTCAGAAGGGATAACTACCACTGGTGGTTCCACCAGCTCTAGGCAGTCAGCCACACAGCAGGTTCTTTTTAAGGAAAAGACTGAGAAGAATGCAACTGAGATGCATTCCTGGTCATGCACATAAGCAAATACTCAAGCAGTACATTAGTGTTAGTTGGATACATACAACAATTGCTGACAGATAGTCGTCAAACTATACTATGCCTAATTTTTTTTTCATCTTTTTGTATAGATATTCCATTGACATCCATATTCTTTGATATAGTGTTGTGTACACTTTCAGTAACATTCACCTTAATATTAAAAGGTTGGCGAAACAAAGGCATTTTTCCACAAGAGGGGGCTAATACTCCTTACTAGGTTCCAAGCAGTAAGTTTTCATCACAAGTCTAAAATTTAGGCATACCAAGTTCCAGGTTAAACTTTCTTATTTAATAATATTTTCTCATTTAGCCGGTCCCTTTATGAGATAAAAGAGAAACAGGAAGTCAGAGAAGTGACCAGCTTCTCCTAAGGAGAAAGCAGCAGGACATGAGATAGTTGTGACTGCAAGCGCTTTTCCGATGGAGCATATTCCTCGATCTTTTTTCTTTTTTTAAATGAGGACCTCTGGGCCTGTCCTCATGTAATCATTATATCTTTTTAAAACCAACACTCAGTACCAAAAATCTGCTAAGACAACCTGACTTAACTCCTCTGAGCTTACACAGCTGTTGAGCACATGGCAAGGGGTGAAAACTCCAGTGGTTACTGAAAGAGGTCCTTTTCCCTCAAAAAATGAAGAAAATTCAAATCTTTTTTCTTTCATAACTTCTGATCTTAATTAACCAAATAGCAAAAAATAAAGATTTCCCACAGAATTTCCATTTTGTTTATAGTGTTTCATCAGAGTGAAAATTAAAGCAAAACGCTTATACTGTTTCAAAGACAATCTGTATAAAAAGTGACTGGAGACCCATGTACTCTTGGCTGCGACACAGAGTTAGAAATGGTTACAGTCATGAAAAATTCCTTCTTCTGTTATTATTTTAGTGCTTCTTTTATTATTATTCATGTTGTTTTTTCACTGGAGAGATGGGCTATGGGTTGTTTCTACTAAGTCAAGAATATACTGGTGTGAAAGGGCTTTGATGTCACTAACACTGCAATTGTTACCAGTCTGTACTTGCTTCAGGCTGCTGGCTAGGTCCATATCTTCAACCAATTTAAGGATACTTGGGTTGCTGAGTTAACATGTACATATAGAAAAACATGCTAAATAAGCATTTTTTATTACTGAATGTTCTAGTTCTTGACAAGTTACTGAATTCTCAATTTAATGTATGTAGTTTTTCTTTTTCCCATAGATACAGTTCTGGACAGCTGGTCATCTGTAACTTAACAATCAGTCCACAGACTTTGCCTCATAGATATTATCACATGAAGGTACATTATATGCAAAACCTTTTCTTTTTCTTAACAAAATGACACATAAAATACAAGTATTTTATTTATTTATTTTTATTTTTTTTTTTTTATTTTTATTTATTTAATACAAGCCTTATAGTTACAGTGGTCCATGATGCAGAGAGACTTTAGAAAGCAAGTGGTCAAAGGAAATTTCTGATGACTATTGCTTAGAAAAAAGCTGAAGTGCTTAAAAGGATGTGAAAGAAAGCATGGAGTTCGGGGGGGGCTGAAGAAGACAAAGCAGAATGGAGTGACACTACTGCAACACAACTGATTAGCAGAAGCTGAGGCCTTGGAAAGTAATGCAAAGTTTTAGAACAGAATGAATACATTAAAAAAATATTTACAATCTTTCTAAGTACATCCATGGTTTTAAGTTACACAACTGCCTAAAAGCTCTGGCAAGGTACCGGCTTGACATACCTTGGTAAATATTTGCATTACAGTTTACAACAGAACTGCTCATTCCCTGAGTTAACTTGCACAGCTTGCACTTTCATATGATTGTTTCCCCACTGCACAATGTATTTACTATTACAAATTGTGCTAATAAAATGCAAAATGCTAGCATTAAAGAAATAGTTGTAAAACTCCAAGTTCATCCTGAAAATCCCATTGTGCTAGTTTTCATTGCAGGGTTAAATACAGAATGGCATGCTAGATAGTTGTGACTCATTTTGTTCCAATACTTGTATAAAGAGTGACTTTGGCCTTGACTTCATGTTTCACTAAGAATACTTCAACAGTTTCATTTTTAACATAAAGTTATCACTTAAACTTTAATTTTTTTATTATTTGAAACAACTGAACATTAGAAGGAAATGGGGTTTGGCTGGTTTGTCTGAATATTGTAAAAGTCATCCTTTGTAAATACAATTTCAAGACTTCTACAGTGTCAGCCATTCAGGTAATGATTTCAGTATACTAAACATGGCTTCATTATTTCTAAGTCTTTCAGAATGTTTTTAACATGAAGTAGCCTGTTGTAAGAATAGATATGCTATGCAATTTTGTCCCTCAGAGGCCATATTAGGACCAGTACTGTTTAATATCTTCAACAACATTGACAGTGCAATCCAGTGCACCATCAGCAAGTTTGCAGATGACACCAAGCTGAGTGCTACAGTTGACGCACCTGAGGGATGGGTTGTCATCCAAAGGGACCTGGACAAGCTAGAGAGGTGGGCCTGTGTAGAACTTCATGAGGTTCAACAAGGCCAAGTGCAAGGTCCTGCACCTGGGACGGGGCAACCCTCAGTATCAGTACAGGCTGGGGGATGAAGGGATTGAGAGCAGCCCTGCAGAGAAGGACTTGGGGGTACTGGTGGTTGAAAAGCTGGACATGAGCCAGCAATGTGCACTTGCAGCCCAGAAAGCCAACCGTATCCTGGGCTGCATCAAAAGCAGCATGACCAGCAGGTCGAGGGAGGTGATTCTGCCCCTCTACTCTGCTCTGGTGAGACCCCACCTGGAGCACTGCGTCCAGCTCTGGGGCCCTCAACACAAGAAAGACATAGACCTGTTGGAGCGGGCCCAGGGGAGGGCCACAAAAAATGATCAGAGGGATGGAAGACCTCTTCTATGAGGAAATGCTGAGAGAGTTGGGGTTGTTCAGTCTGGAGAAGAGAAGGCTCTGGGGAGACCTTATTGTGTCCTTTCAATACTTAAAGGGGGTTTATACGAAAGATGGCAACATACTTTTTAGTAGGGCCTGTTGCGATAGGACAAGGGGTAATGGTTTTAAACTACAAGAAGGTAGATTCAGACTAGATATAAGGAAGAAATTTTTTACAATGAGGGTGGTAAAACACTGCAACAGGTTGCCCAGAGAGGTTGTAGATGTGCCACCCCTGGAAACCTACAAGGTGAGGTTCATAGCAGGGGGGGTTGGACTAGATGACCTTTAAAGGTCCCTTCCAACCCAAACTATTCTATGATTCTATGATTCCCAGCTTTGACAGACTTCAGATCTGATAAATACTTCTATAAGGTACACTGCAGGAAGCAAGTGATGTGTAATATCTATATATTAAAACTATATTACATGGGCTCTTAAAAAGCTATGGTATCTGCATTTTCACATAGCTAAGGATACAGCAGCAAAGCTCACTGTGGTCAGAATCCTGCTTTCTGCACAATAGCTTTGTCTTTAGTTTCCTCTGCCTAATCTACACTTATCTCTGAAGTATCTCAAGACCATTGGGGGTCTTGTTCAATGCCCCAAGCCTGTCAGTGTTTAAGAAGCATTTGGACAACGCCCTCAATATCATGCTTTAACTTTTGGTCAGACCTGAAGTGGTCAGGCAGTTGGACTAGATGATCACTGCAAGTCCCTTCCAACTGAAATTTATATTCATTTCTATTCTATTCTATTCTATTCTATTCTATTCTATTCTATTCTATTCATATCCTGAAAGATTTTTAGGTGACTAACTTCCATTGATACTCTTAGTGTCTTTGAAGATCTAAGCTTGAATGTCTGAGAGTAATTCTGTTAATTCTACAGGAATTAGAATGTGTTCTTTGTGCAGTTGAGCCAAAAAATAAAATTCTAGCATGAAATTATTGACTCTTCTTAAAGTGAATTAATCTGTTTGCTCAAAAATAATCTCCAGCCTGGTCTAATCAATGTTTAAATTAGTTTTCTGTTGCAAGGTTATAGAAAGCTGATTTATAAAACTACTTCCACCATGTAATAAAAAATTCACTTTCATGATATGACCTTGTGTTTCAAGCCTGTTGTTCATTTTTATGATCAAGTATAAACACTTGAATATAGTGATTTGTAATGGAAATGCTGAGAGATGATTACTTATGGTTTGTAAATGGCTCCCCATAATGTTCAAGTGCATTTACCATAAAATAGGATGCCTCCTGATTATTTATCCAACATCATTTCGTATTTCTGCTAATAGTGTTCTGCAGACACTTTTAAAGCAGGTGTTGCACCTCACCCACTTAACCTGGGCCTAGCCCTGCCTAATTCAATGAAAGTCCTGTTGTAAATGATACTGCAGAAATGGCAAAGTACAGACACTGAATTCAGTTTTCTACAGCAAAAAAACTGGGAAGCTTGAATTAAAAGGCACAAGGCTAGTCTACACCTACAGTGTTGTAAAAATTTTGGTTTATAAAGTGACTGGGTTTATCCAAGATGTGTTACTCCTTTGTACTGAATTTCTCACTTCCATGTGCACATTAAATCACTTAATGAAGAATAATTGCTAAAAACTAATAAATAACTGGTCAACAACACATTTAAGCAAACACTTGCCCTTGGATAAGATGGTCTTAACTAAATATAAGGTGAGATAAAACACCTCCCTCAAAAGAGAATCTGCTGGCAAGGCACTAAAAAACTTAGTATTGCGCTGTCATTTTAATGAAGCAATGTACAATATAGAGCTGACTGAATCTGCTCAGAACAGCACCTTGAGTACAAAGTGAATGCAAGCAAAATGCACAGCAATGGAAGAGATGCACCTCCTATGGAACAGCTACTATGAAAGGGAAGAAAGGAAGAGCAACTCCTGACGCTTCTCTACAGGGGAATCTTCCATCATCTGCACCAAGGTCTGCATGTCTAAAACTATATTATTGGGCTTTGCCCTGAACGTTCTTTGCTCCAAGGACTTTTGCTTGCTTCTCACATATTTGAGTCATAGTATGCACTGTTATATTTATTATTAAGGAAGAAAAAAGATTATATTCATCACAAGGAAATCAACAGCCCTATTACCTTAAAAACTCAGACCTTTTTTAAACATTGGATATTACAGATAAACTCTTATGATATGAGAATTATGTGTACATCATTTCCATCCAACATAAACTTGCATCAAAATATTAGTCCTAAATACTCTAATTACCTGAAAAAGATGGAAGGCAGGAAGGTGGGCAAGAAAGAAAGAAAGAGAGAAGGAATAAATTTGAGGGAATTAGAGTTATATTTCTATTACAAAATGCCTGGTCAACCCATCTGTCACAACTGAGGAGTGTCATTTTAATCTTGGAGAGGTTCTAGTCAGTGTAGGATCAACAAAATTTCACAGGCAGTGAGTCCTTCCTAAAGCAAGGACTACATGGATATGGTCCATATTTCTGCCAAGGAAGTGAAATTACAGAGTTATAGTCTGTAATGAGTGAGTAACTAGCCAAAGTGACTGCTAGGAGCAAGGAGTAAAGAAGAGTAGATGACAAAAAAGAGCTGATCAGTCCTACACATTGCTCACTTTCAGAGCCAGTAAGTAGGTTCTTAATCACAGGCTCATCTGAAATTGGTGGTAAAGCACTCAGACTTGATTTATCTATACACCCCCAAAAAAGTGAGTAGCATTTATAGAACTGAAATTTATAGAATATAGTGAAAGAAGGCAGAAACCCACTTAAGCAGTAACACATCAAAAAAGGACTCAAAGTATCAGTAATATACTTTAGTAAAGGGGGAGAGGGGAAAATAGGGATTTGAATATTTTCAGTTCTTTTTCCTGTGTAGTTCTTCACATTTGTTAAAATCATCATTTATCTTTTAATTTTTCCTGGGTCTTTTGGGGTTGGCTTTTGGGTTTGGGTTTTTTGGGGTTTTTTTTGGAAAACACTCTGCTGTGCAGTAGAGACCCCTAGAAACAGATTTCCCAATTTTGTGATGGTAGCTGTGGCCTAGCAGAAGTATTACATATTGAAAATTGAAGGATCTGTTTGTCTACTGTATGATACAGAAATACCACTACAGATGTGACTGAGAAGTATATAAACAGTAATACAATACAGAAACACAGTGATTTGATACATACCTGAATTTTTCATTATAGTGTGTGAACACTTGAAATTAACAAAACAGTGTGATGAAATTATAAAAAAATGGGAAAGCAAGTAACTTTTCAGCAGTTTCCAGCCGTGTTTTCATCTGCATCTAGAGAAATAAACTACTCTTTAATTATTATTATTATTATACATTTGAAACTAACATAAGGAGAAACATTTCCAGTAACATATACTTCAGCAGCAGTTTGTACTTTCTGAAATACAGCAATGCACTATTTAGAGAGACAGAAGCAAGTGCTGCTTCTTTCACACCCACGAGACAGATGCCTGAAGGAATCTACCTGTGGAGGACAGAAACAGGCAGTTATTCAGAAAGCTTATTTAAAGACAATTGTCACTCCTTTGTAAATTATGAAAGGACATTCTTTTCCAACATCAGCTGTGAGGAAAGAAAGAAAAACCATAGTATTTGTCTTCAATACTCAACAAAGGAAATACTAGAGTAAGAAAAAGTGTTCCTTGCAAAGTTTTGTAGTGTTTGTGTATTACTTAAAGCTGAACCCATCAAGGCAGTTGCTGCCTATATGAATAAATAAGCTTTCATTTAAAAAAGTGTTTCAAGCTTCTGCAGCTGCAAAGATAAGCTAGAATACATGACCTCAGTGAATCTGAAAGATTCCCAGGCAGGGATCTAATTAAAATTCCATCCACTACTACAAACTGCTTTCTGGTTTGTTTGTATCTGATTATTTTATGCCTTCTCATGATTTCTACGCAGCCTTAGTCATGACTCTTGAATGCTTAAGATGAGCAGTACCAGAGCAATTCTATTCCTAATGCTACATCAGCTCTCTGCACCACTGCCCAGCTCCTGCTGAGAACCTTTCCCAGCTTCCAGAGTCATTTTGGGGAAAAATGATGCCACCTACTTACGGCTGTAGTGAGGCACGAAGTAAAACTATCCCCACTGTGGTCCCTGCAATGCAAATTTGGGATAGGATGAACAATGATCTTATGCCCATTTCCTGATGCATGTTCTGACTGAAATGTTATACTAGTATGTATAGCGGGTGTACCAGGATGGAGTCGTGTGTGTCACTCTTGTGTTCCTAGAACACATTCTTTCAATTTAACAGAATTAACAACTTTCTGGTTTGAAGCACTTGTTGTTAGTGCCAGCCTGACACAAAATGAGGGTTCAACGTAGATTTTCTCCATGATAAATTTTTTCTCTCTTTTATAATAATCACTCTATAAGTTCTGACACAGGAACCTCTTCAGCTACTGCCTAGGAACACTGTTACACTTTCTCTATTGGCTAAAGAAGCTGTTAATACAAACTTTAATGTTTAACTTATCTGAAGCTAATTGGATTGCTTTTCCACCTTCCAACTGCAATCACTGATTACTTGATGACTCTATGCAGATACAGCTCATTCATACAGTCCACCACTCATATCATTGATTGTGGAATAGTAAATTTCCAGAACACAAATGATTTCTGTGTTGTTTTAATAGTAGTTGGATAGATGGAAAAGGTATCTTTTGTGTCATAGTGCAATATTCTAGGCTGAAATTTCTCAGGGGAACTTTATATTGTCTGAAATTATGAACTCAATCAGATACTGCAATTTTGAAATCCTTAATTTGTCTTAAGAGATCCTTTTTCTTCTTTTTCCACCTGATGAGATGCACTGATTAAGGCTTATGATGAAAAGCATATCAGCTAACAATAGCAAATCTTCAAGAGGCTGAAACAAATGTGGAATGTTGCTCATGGAAATCGGGTATCGAGAAATAGTCAAATCTTTGATAAGTTAGTTAGACAAAAGTATTTCATTGAGTTTGAAGGGCAGCAGTCCTTTTCATATGAACATGAACCAGTCCAAACATGTGAATCTTACTTGCAAGAGGAAATACTTGAACCATATTCACATATGCATTTTGGAGTAGTGTTCTGGTTAGTAATGTTAAGTAATCTGATTAACAGTTCCAATTTTTAAGTTTGGAAAAGACAACAATAATAGTCCATAATGTCTAATGACTCTTTCCTGGAAATAGCCAGTTCCTGTTTCAGGTTACAAATCAAAATAAAAGTATATAGTGAAGAATGAACCAATAACCAGAAACCTGAATGGAGATTTTGTACCAAAAAACCTACCTTTGCAGAAAATATTTTATCATATGGTTCAAAATTTCTTATATTTCCTGAACTCCTATATTCCTTAAGAATTTTCTTTTTTATGTCAACTGTTATAATTACCTATATTTTTCAGACAGGCTAAAGTAAGTTTAAATGTAATGACTCATATTCATCATATTTTTCCTGCATTCTGAAGTTCCAAAACTATCCTTTTATTAGACCAAAATAAACCTTGTCAATAACACTGTTAATTCAGACCGTATGGTAATAAACTCTTTGTTCAATGGTACAACTAGGCAAAAGGCTTTCTTTACTCCATTCTGCCTTACAGTCTGGCAATTTTATCATGAATATTTTCCTCACATTGAACAAGAAGACCATCTTTTTTTTTTTTTTTTTTAATCCTGGATACAAGAAGTCTCGGACAAAACTCAACAGTTTTGGAAATGGACCTGATATATTTAAAAATAGATCTACAGTCCCACAAAGAGAGGGGTTTTTATGGATGTGTTGTACATGTTGGCTTTGGATCAAGTTGGGAATACAGCTCAGGAGTCCCTTAAAATTTCATGTTCTGATCTCAGCCACAACCGGAGTTCAGAGGAATAGTAATTTTTTTTTTTTTTTTTTTTTTAGAAAAGTGCAGCAGCCTTCATTTAATCTCAAGGGTCTGATTTGAACCATATCCAAAGTGCAAGTCAGCACCAAATTTTATTTTATCCATATCTACTCACCTACATATCTACTTATCCACATCAAAAGACTTAAGAGCTGATTCTCTGTTATGTTGCTGTTATTTTATACAAGTTGAATGGTATATAGAAATCTGAAGAAGAGCAGGAATAGTACCCTGCTGAGAAAATATCTTCAGTACAGAGCTGATATACAACAAGTCTACCACACTTTGCTCAGATCCTCTCAGATAGAGGAAAAGCCAACTATATGGAGCTGGAAGATGGAGAAGACAAAAAGGACATAGATGAAGAACATATTACAGTGGTTAGTCTCTGTTTACTGTGATTCAAAGTAAACATGTCTGTGGTGGTGCATCCCCCCCTTTTCTCTCTCTTCAACCGCTTTAGGACCTCAGGAATTCCAGACCACATGCAGCCTTTGTGTAGTGAGCTGGTCAGTTAAGCACCCCTTAATTGTACCAGAAACTCCTACAGAGAGGTCCTGTCCTTATTAAAATCTCCGTATTATGGCTAATGAGGGGAGTGAGAACAAACAGCTACCCCTGACAGCCTTGAAACAGAGCGGTATGATCGTTACTGGAATTCCAGCAACTACCGACCTGAATTGTGGTTCGGATGGAAATTTACTGATGACTAAAGCCAATCATCTCACAATCCTATAAACAGCAGTCCTAAGTGAGGCCTTTTGAGCTCTCCTGGACTGCCATGGGCTGAACCAGCATCTCTCTCTGAGTGGGACACCTCTCAGAGCTACCAAACTCCTAAAGTTTGCTAAAATCAGAGGTCCATTGCTGAAGACCGACAGTGGAGCCTGGGCTGAAACCCTTCACTCCTTGAGGCTCAATCCTCGCCCACTGAGAAATGCCAAGACATTCGATGTATTTCACTGAACTCGAGGGGAATTTTTAACAGTATACCTTTATATATATATATATATATATATATTCATGTTTGTGTGTATGGATGTATGAATCAGTTTAAGTAGTCTGTAGAGGTACGATTTAATTTCAAAGTGAGTCTTATACTGCTGCCTTATCCTTATTCCTATAAACTGTTGACCAAGTCTGAGACTAAGATTGGACCTAGCTGCACCTAGACTCCTCTCTGAAAAGGAGTTTAGAAAGCAAGGGGGTCTGTTCTGAACCTCGTGACTCAATGGGGGGGGTCATCCCCTGCATCCATGATCTCTCTCACTTGAGTGTAACCTAATTTCCTCTTATGCATTTCTTTTTAGTAATAGAGTGAACCTTGCCATCTTTGAATCTGTAATTAAGTCACTGTTTTGATCAGTTTTGTCTAATCACTTTGTTAATCACTGATGACTGAGTGCTATTAAAATATTACAATCAAATCCTGCGATTTGCTACAAGTAAATTCTAAACTGCTACTAAATCAAACTGTGTAAAGTCACTCATTCACAATAAATTAACATAATCAGCAGGATTCACAAACCTGCATTCGTGACAATGTCATATTAAAGCCAAATTAGGACCTGTTCTTATTTCTCTCTTATGCTGTTTAGTATTCCCAGAGACTGAAGGGCCAAATTCATGAGCCTTAACAGAAACAAAAGAAAAAAAAAATCAATAAACATTAAAAGATTTTTTTGTTTAGTAGGATTAAAAACTTGAATTTTCCTGTGAAAATGTAAAAATGGGGAAATATTATCTAACCTTCATGCACAGGAGCTCAGAAGATGTTTCAGATAAGTGTAGATTTTTATTTTAATCAACCATGTCTAGCAGATATGGTTTTGCCTTTCCTATTAGTATTGTTTCTTGCCTTGAAAGTTACATAGCACACTGGAAACCCAATTATTTGTTTAATGACCTCTAGAAATTCCTTTCCAAAATACAGCTGGTCCATTTCACAGCAGTTAATCATTGGAGTGATTATTCCATTATGATATCAACTCAGTCTTCAAGGACAATTTGGTTATTACACAACACTTTCAGTATAAGAAGGCAACTCAAGCTACACTGTACTTCCAGTGGTAATGTCAAAATTCATAAAATTAAAGAAAAACCTAATTAATGTTGTAACTGAGTGTATGAAAAGGAAAGAAATAATGGTTGCAGTATTCATGGAGTTAAACTGGGCTACTGTTGGTCTACATAAAGAGTCCCCATTCTATTTTCAGTTGTAACATTAGTGCAATGGTGCAACATTAATGTTACTTCAAATCTACATCACTATAACTTACTACAGAATCCACATAAAATAGTGCCTATTAAATATATGCTTATATATTTGCCAATGAGGCAAAGAATTGAAAAAGTCTCACTCTTAGTGACCCTTAGAACCCTTAGATTAAAGGATAATTAGTTTCCATGTTTTTTCCCTTCTAAATTGAATCCAGATAGAGGATACATACCCAGTAGATAATCTGCTATTGCTGGAGCTTCATTTTTTTCCTTTTCTTTTTCTTCTTCTTCTCCTTCCCCTTTTTTAAGTTGTGTTATTACTGACAGCTCTTCTCCCCTTACCCAGGATGGGGTTTCATTATAGTTAGAAGCTAAAATGGTATGAAGGGGAATGGAATAAGTTCCTGTAAATGAATAGTCAGGAGCCAAGTTTTTACCCTCCTTGGTCTGAGTGGTTGTCAATCTGAACTAAATGTATGAGGAAAGGAAATTAAATGCTGTAACTACACTGTTATGTTCCTCAAAGATACCATTCTCTTTGGTGGTAATTCTCCTGTATGGATAAAGCATTCCTGTCCCATAGCAGAGCAGGAGCCAATTTTAGAACCTTGCCAACAATGGCATATTACTGATTGTAATGAAAGCCCATTGAGGCCCACTGTTTGAAGGCAGATTTGCAGTAGGTTATGAAGAGGAGAGACAATGAGGTGAGCACAGGAAGGTGAACAGGGGGTTTATTTTAGTTCTTTCACCATGACCTTTGTGCAAACAGTACTGCAACAGTGCTTGCGGGAGATCATACAGCTTTGCATCTCACGGTAGATTTATTTGATGTGTCTTATAGGCTCTCATTATCTTCAACAAGTGATGCACCAAGATGCATATAGATATAGGAACCCAGTACAGCTACAGAGGACATCTTTTGGCTCTGGAATCCTTCACGTTCATCTTCCTTTGAATGCTATCCCTTCAACACTTTCCTCTGTGTCCATGGGATGTGGTGACTCCTTGGCGTGCTTGACCTTTCAGAGCAAGAAATAGGGCAGGAAGATCACTCCTTAGCAGACTCAGCTCTTGTTTCCAGACCTGGCACTGTGTTTTCTATATGTTATTTTATTCACTAGCACCTGCAGACTCCATTGGTTAAACATAGTATAAAACATAGCACCGTTTATGGTGATCGGTGTTTACACTAGAAGTACCTGAGGTGTTTCCATCCATCCCCCTTTCCAGAATACAATCTGGTTAGATCTTACCCTTTCAAATGAGCAGTTATATTCAATACTAGAATTTTATGACAGGTACTGTTGTCTGCCAACAAGACAAATAGCCATGCTTTGTCTTCAAGGAAGTTCAGTATAAATAGCTTCTTGATAGTCGTTAACAAAAAGAGTTCATCAACATAAAGATTACATACAGAATTTAAAAAAAACAGCTAAAGAATGTACATATTGATTACAGGAAAATACAAGTGTGAAATTCAAACATTTCAACTCAAAGTAAAATTAAAATATTTGAAAAAGAAAGCCAGTCTAATAGAATGACTATGGAAGTTATTTCAGTATTATTGTATGTATTATATGTATCTTTGTTGCAAATTAAATAAACTTAAGCTTTTTTAGTTAAATCTCTTGAACTTCAAAACCATATGCTGGTAACAATTTGCTTTCAAAACATTTTGGTGGGGTTTTTTTATGTAAAAAAAAAAATTATAACAAAGGCTTTATGAAACAGGGGAAAAAGCTGTCAGGTATTGACAGGGTGCTTGGTAAAAGCAATTTGATTGGAAAGTATCTTTCAAAATGTACAATGATAATTGTCCTTGCAAAAGTAGAATTTCCTGATGCAACACTGTAAAAGCTATTGAAAATATGACTGAGAAGGGAGAAATAGTTTGACCCTGAACATTTTAGGATTCAGTTGCCCATGAGGTGCTAAAAAAGCTCAAAATATTTTTAAAACAAGCCTACCACCTTTACTTAAACAAACAGACAAAAAGGTAATACAAGTTTCAGCTCAAAAGCAAAATAAGCTCAAAAGTAATAATACCTTGGAAGCTGCTGTGACACAGTTCAAAATATCTATATAGTTTTGAATCACAAGTTCCTTTCTGATGTGGTGTACTTCTTGAGCGTAAGTGATGACTGTGATTTTGCATGTGACTAAATATAAGAAAGAGATATCCATGCTTCAGAAGGCTAAAGATTTTAAACATTTCCTTTCAAATTAGGAGTTATTTTTTGTGTAATTAAATCTTACAAGTTATACACCAGAAATTTCTAGTGTGTTTTTCAGGTTCTACAACAGAAATTACATGAATTCTATACTTAGATGTATTTCTCCATTATTTACAACATACCAATATTCCATCTCAGCTTTCTCTGAAAGTACAGAAATAAATAATTCATAGAGGCTTTTTACTTAAGGGTCAATCCTTTGTGAAAATAGTCCCAAATTAATAGAGATGCAGGTTGTGTGAAACGAAACCCTTGAACCGTTTTTGGCTACACAATTGATTTATTGACTGAGAACACCACATTTCTCTCTGAAAGTTCTGGTAAAAAAATTAACAGTTACTATGAGGGATAAGGCAGAGGCATTGCACAAGAAAGCATGTACACATACAGCCACTAAGATGATTAGAGGATTGGAGCAACCATCATATAAGGAGAGGCTGAAGGAACTGGGATTTTTTAACTAGGAGAGAAGACCTCTCAGGGTCAGGGAGGGGGCGGCATTTATCAATGTGTTTAAGTGTCTGAAGGTACTGAGAAAAAATGATGCAGCCAGATTCTTCTCAGTGGTACACAGTGAAAGGACAAGAGGCAATGGGCACAAACCAAAACACAGGAAATTCCATTTAAACATAGGGAAAAATACTGTAAAAATACTGTGGTCAAACACTGGAACAGGTTGCCCAGAGTTGGAGGTTGTGGAGTCTCCATCCTTGGAGATGCTCAAAACTGAGCTGGATACGGTCCTGGGCAACCTGCTATAGCTGACACTGGTTGAGCCGATTGAGTTGGACTACAGGATCTCCAGGTGTCCCTTCCAACCTCAACCATTCTTTGATTATATGTGGAATCTACTGGGAATAAATGACTATCAATCTTAGTTAAAACACAGTTTGTGAGAACTTATTTTTGTTGTCCAAACTTAAAGAGAAGAAATGTAGTCACATCTGTCCTGTAGCAATCATTGAAACGTGCTAGAAACTTTCTTGTATCATTCATATAAAGGGGGCTTCTGAGCCTTGGCAAAGGTTATGCACTTGGACTCTTGCAGCTGAGAAATAAAATGTGCTTACTTGTAACTGATGCTTACACCAGCTGGACAAAAAGACTTGGCTAGTAAACAAGATATCAAGTCCCCGATTGAGATAAGGCAGTTCACATTTCTAAAGTTAACTGTTTAAGTGTCTTCAGAAAGTGACAGTTAGTATTCAGAATTTCAAGTCTAATTTCACAATATAAGATGTGAAATCAAAGAAGTACAATCCAGGAGTCAAGCACATATCTGGACATTAAGTTTTACCTTGGTGTTATAGTCTGTTTCACTGCTGAGCTGACAGTAGCAGCGATCACTTGAAGCAGCCTGACACATTTTTCTGATTGGCACAGTCAATCAGGCTGTCTGCAGTGCTGTCAAAACATTTGATATTCCCCCCACTAGAGTGCACAAGAGTTTCAAAAGTGGAAATTAGGAGTCTAAGTGCTGTAAGTGTGTTGAAAATTTACTTCATTACTTCTAGGAGGAAATCCAGTTTTAATTCGTGTCACCAAGTAATGAAGATGACGACTGTGCCAGTGATTAATTACCTTCACTGTTTTACAGACACTACCAATTCTGACAAGAAATTGTATCAACTTTTAAATTATTTAATACAATGGTGACTGCAGTGCTAAAATACTTCATAGCAGCTGGGGGAAAAAAAATCAATTGGACAACTTGGTAGTTATTATTAAGACAACATGAATTGCTGAGGACAAATTATGCCAATGTCACTTCTTTTGTCCTGGATGGAAAAATTAGGCATTGCAAAGTGTACCTACACAGCATTCAACTGGCAGAAAGAAGGAGTTATATGAAGAATATATTTTGAAACCCATCTACTTGCATATGATCCTGACCTTGGGGACTGCCTTAGTGAAGTCTCTAAGATGCAGTGCAGTTGTATCCACTTTCTCCCTACTGTAGGCACTTATTTGTCAACATATCCACAATAAAGGGTTATATCTTATAGAACATAGCTTGCACTAAGACCACAGACACTGAACCCAAACAAAGCCACGATGGTGAATTTATACATCACTGCTCTTTCAGAGATCTCAGTCATGCCCCACTGACAGAGAAGTGTTCTTAAGGCTCTTAATGAACAATATATTGTTCATTTTCACCCTATCACATGACTTCTAATCAAGCTATAGCTGTTGTCGCACACTTCTACTGAATGCACCTTCACCAGGAAGAATAAAAATCTGGCTGGTTCCCATACTTACAGAGCAAGTTTTGGTTCTCAACTGACAGATACCCAAAGACAAATTTCCAGCAACAGCTCCTTTCTTTTCTGCTATTGCTTTATGACTGTTTGGGTGGGTTTTTTTGTTCTTCACGAGGACCCATTACAACCACCACCTGAATTCTTCTGACGGTAACTGAAATTAGGGCAAACACCCCGGCACATGCTGACATACCTTGAATCAAGTCCATAATAAACAAGGAGATAAAGTGATAATGGTTGATCCTGCAGTATTCAGAGGAGATTTTGGATCATTTATGCCATTTGATGCAACTCACGTGGCTTCTAAGTGTCCACTCTGTGTCAGTTACCTGCTGATTTTGATGAGTATGTTTTACATTTGTTCTGTGTTTGAATATAACAATCACATTGGCATGTTATGAAGCATTTAGTCCTTTTTACAGGTCATATTTGTACTGCATATTCTTATGCATAACTACTGGCACAGCTAAACAATGAAATAGTGCTCCTTAGGACGGCTTTTGGCTGAAATGCCATTAGTGATATTTTTCTATTTTCAGGATATTATTAGAATAATATTACTTCTCTCTTCTCACGTCATAATTATCCTCTTCAGAATGCCATTATTTACCAGTGTCTTTTTAATTTACACAGTTTATCTCCTCTCCTGAAATTTTTTTGCTCAGTTATTCTTTTTATCCTATGTGCTGATTATTATAGTCTTAATATTCAGAAGCTGAAGAGCATATATCAAGATGGAATTTCCAAAGCTTTTACGTCAAAAAAACAGATTTATTCACTCTGCTGTAAGATCTTTAATGAAGTAAGCCAATACTTTATTTTTGCATTCAGTCAATTTATTTATCTTCTAAGCAAACTCATATCACCAAACTAATATTTTTTTAAACCACAGAAGGCAAAGAAGCTCAGAGTTAAGTTTTGTTCTTATATCAATGAAATTATATAATAGCATCCAAAGATATCATTGATACAATGTTAACTTCAATATTGTTTGAAAATATGTAGAAATAAAATGATGTGGTTGAAGTACTTGACTGAGATTCACATGATCATTGGTTCCATTCCTAGCTTTGGGACACTAGATATATTATTTAAATCATCTGGCTTACTTATATTACTTATGTGCTTGTTATAATAGGACTGGTCCTAGGTACAGGGAAAGTGGGCAGTTGAGTAGAGTAGCTAATAGAAAGTAAAATCACAAACTCCAGCAAACAAGTGTAAGACACAGTTACTCTGGTACACCTGGTCAGGAGCACAGGTGCAGAGCGGGACCTGTATGCTGGCAGCAGAACCGTGTCAGCCTCATACTACTGTTGAGGAGCTCTTTGGGCCTTGTGTCTTGGGCTCTGTCCTGGTTTCAGCTGGAATAGAGTTAATTTTCTTCCTAGTAGCAGGCATAGTGCTGTGTTTTGGATTTAGTATCAGAATAATGCTGATAACACACTGATGTTTTAGTTGTTGCTAAGTACTGCTTATGCTAGTCAAAGACTTTTCAGCTTCCCATGCTCTGCCAGGGGCACAAGAAACTGGGAGGGGGCACAGCCAGAATAGCTGATCCAAACTGACCAAAGGGCTATTCCATACCATATGACATCATGCTCAGTATATAAACAGGGGGTTTGGCCGGGGAGCAGCGATCACTGCTCGGGAACTGTCTGGGTATCGGTCGGTGGGTGGTGAGCAATTGCATTGTGCATCACTTGCTTTGTATATTATTATTACTATTATTATTATATTGTTGTTACTATTATCATTACTATTTTACTTTATTTCAATTATTAAGCTGTTCTTATCTCAACCCAGGAGTGTTTCTCACTCTTACTCCTCCGATTCTCTCCTCCATCCTATCAGGGTAGGGGGAGTGAGCAAGCGGCTGCGTGGTGCTTAGTTGCTGGCTGGGGCTAAACCACGACAGCTCCTAAAATGCTTGTTGAGGATGGGTTCTGCTTCTGACACTGCAAAACTGATTTTTTTCACATTACCGAGAACCTTTGATCTAAGTCTGTGGTTTAATACTCTGGCTTCTGTCATGTCAAACTATGGTATGAAAGTGTCCTGAGTTCCAATATAAATGTGCTCCTCTGGGCTTGTGGAGATGGGCCTTGGATGGCTGGTGGCTCCTATGGTGGGCCTGGGAGAAGCCAGGGCAAGGCATCACTTGGGCTCCCACACCTGCTGTTGTCTCTCTGGGCTCCTTTGTGAGTGTGTAGACAGCTTTTATCACATAACCTAGCAGAAAGAAAGCAAGTTTGCAGATAGGAAAGCTGATGGTTAAAATACTCTACAGAACACCATTTCTCCATTTATACATATCTACAAATGTACCTGTTCAGATTTCCATGATCACAAACTCTAAATCGTTTAAACTTTTTTATTTTGTTCTTCTTATATAAAAATAACAACAAAAATATCAGAACTTAATCTCTTAATAATCTATTCAGTAATAGAAATGAGAGAGGATAATCAAAAGTTTAAATATTTTATAACATATATCAGTCCAAGTTGAAGTCTTGTGAGCAAGCTACAACCTCTAAATCTTAGAGCATAGTAGAAACATAGATCAGCTCTTCATTCTTTGCTACTGACTAATACATCATCATGTTGCAGAGGTTTCCTGCTTTTGTATGTTGTGCTATAATTGCACAGTCATTACCAGTAGATTTCCTGAAACATTAAAGGCAAATTTCTCTAGCAAGTGTCTGTCATGTCTAATAAATGCTGAATTAAAAATCCCCATCTCCAGAGATCTCTGAACTGAAATACACAGCAATTAATAACAGCTAATATATAATAAGTGACATCTATATATGGTAACCCAAACTGAAAAAAACCCTGTAGTGTTCCCTGAAAGGCAGTTAAGATTCAGTTCACGCTATCAATTGCAATTTGAAATTGAGTATCAGGTATATGCTTGTAGAGGTCAGTTCATCATCCAATTATGTTTTCAGACTCTTGTTTTAAAATGTTATATTGATACATCTAATAAGCATACAGAAAAATTGTGCCTATAACAAATAAGTACATTCAAAATCCAAGATAAATTTTGTATACAAAGTGCATAGATTATGAACAGACACAGGGAAAGTCAAGGGGGATGGAGGCTTCAAACTGTTCTTATTATATTGAAAAGAAGAGGACTACTTATATCGTCTGAGATAGTTAAGGCTCTCTTGGTCCACGGAAGGAACCATTAGCTCAGAACATTTCTGGAGATGGTACAGATTTTTTCCCCCTTTACCAGTGTGCACAGCTCTGTCAATTCCTTCCTACTTGTCTCATTAGCACTATTTAACAAACTACTTTAATTAAAGATTTAACTTCAGATCAGACCTATTTCTTTGCTCAAAGATAAATGTATTCTTTGATACTTTGTTCCTCTAGAGTTTTAAAATTAATTTACTTCCCTCCCAAGTTCTCCATAGTAAACCTTTTTATTCTTTACCACTAATCTCTGCCATGAGTGTTGGCACATTTAGGATACTTAGGTTATCTGTCATTTCTAACTGATAAGATCCCAAGTTTTCTGCCAATATGATTAGTGAAGGTTGTATAGTGGTTCCCAGAAGAAACTTTCTACTCAGCTCCCTTTTCAGTACAACCTGATTTATTCCATTGTCTTCTGTGCCTTACACTATTTCCATGGATTTCTGCTTTAAATAAACCCAGACTTCAGTTTAGTCCATTCTCAGCCTACTCCTGTGGAATTTCTTATTATTTTCTTTAAAATTTTTCTGAATTCCTATGATAAGATTGGGGTTTAGTCTTAGATGTGCATTTATACTTACCCTATCCTTGTCCTTTTCAGATTTTTTAAGACTAACAGAGCTTGTACTATTTAAAAAAAAAAAAAAAACAAAAAAAACATAAATTGAAATGCATAACTCAACAAGATCCTTTGCATTCACTGTTTATTTTTATCCTTCCAAATTTTAAAGCATTAGTTCCATTGCTGAAGGTGCCTCTTTTCCCTTTCCATTTTTTCCATTGACTCACTCCAAAAAACTTGTCTGGTGTTTAAAAAAAATAAAATAAACACATACTTTTCACATTCTCCCATCTCCATGTATATATGTTCTTGTATTTCAAAGTTCTTTCCCCCATTTCTAAAGAAATCTGTCAGCCTGCCAGTGTGACTCATTTAAATTGAATACACAACTCCTGCACTTAAAAACTAATTAAGTAGCCCAGAATACTTAATTCCATTGAGGGTTTCTGCTTTCCTTAGGTGTATTTGAGCATACAACTTCCTTAAAGCAATTTCTGGAAGGAAGGAAGGAAGTTAATGAGCTCTTTACCAAGCTGGGCAGTAGTGTTGATCTGCTTGAGGGAAGGAAGGCTCTACAAAGGGATCTGGACAGGCTGGACCAATGGTCCAGAGAAGGGCAACAAAGCTGGTGGAAGGTCTAGAGCACAAGTCTCAGGAGTAGTGGCTGAGGGAACTGGGATTATTTAGTCTGGAGAAGAGGAGGCTGAGGGGAGACCTTATCGCTCTCTACAACTACCTGAAAGGGTGTTGGTCTCTTCTCCCAAGTAGTTCATAATAGAATGAGAGGAAATGGCCTCAAGTAGCACCAGGGGAGGTTTAGATTGAATATTAGGAAAAATTCTTCATGGAAAGGGTGGTCAAGCATTGGAACAGGCTGCCCAGGGAAGTCACTGTCCCTGGAGGTATTTAAAAGACGTGTAGATGTGGTGCTTAGGGCCATGGTTTAGTGGTGGACTTGGCAGTGCTAGGTTGACAGTTGGATTTGATGATCTTAAAGATATTTTCCAACCTAAATGATTCTATTATTCTCCCAAAGGATTTTCTCTTGTTTTCTCTTTGAATACTGCTTGAACCATTAAAATTCATAGAAGCATGTACAAATCTGATGTACCACTTCACTTATCTTATTATCTTATTATCTCATCTTTATGGATATTGTCACGAGGTGTCCTGGTTTCAGCTGGGATAGAGTTGATGTTCTTCCTAGTAGCTGGTATAGTGCTGTGTTTTGGATTTAGGATGAGAATATTGTTGATAACACGCTGATGTTTTAGTTGTTGATAAGTACTGCTTACACTTTCAGTTGTTGCTAAGTAGTGTTTACACTAAGTCAAGGACTTTTCAGCTTCTCATGCTTTACCAGCTGAGAAGGCTGGAGATGCACAAGAAGCTGAGAGGGGCCACAGCCAGGACAGCTGACCCAAACTGGCCAAAGGCATATTCCATACTGCATGATGTCATGCTCAGTATATAAACTAGGGGAAAGCTGGCCAGGGGGCAGCTGCTCGGACACTGGCTGGGTATTGGTTGGTGAGTGGGGAGCAATTGCATTGTGCATCACTTGCTTTGTATATTCTATTATTATCATTATCATTATCATCATTATCATTACCATTACTATTTTATTTTATTTCAATTATTAAACTGTTCTTATCTCAATCCACAAAGGTTTTTTTCACTTTTACTCTTCCGATTCTCTCCTCCATCCCACCAGGCAGGGGGAAGTGAGTGAGCAGTTGTGTGATGCTCAGTTGCTGGCTGGGGTTAAACTACTACACCAAGATTAATTGGAAACTTATCACATGGGTTCACACTCTGAATAGAGGTTGACACAACTTATAGTAAGAAATCTGGAAAAGGGGAGGAAGAGGTATTTCTGTAATTTCCATCCTGGTTTTAAGAAAATTAAAACAGACAGATCTAGTAAGGAAAAAATAGTAGGTATATGGGCAACATAAATAAGTAATGCTGTTGAGAGAATTAACAAGGTAGAAAACACGCTGTGTTAATTGGTACTCTGTCAGGTTAGAATATCAGACAAAACCCAGGGAAATATCTGGAAGGTTTGTATGCTTATGCAAGGCCATGGGTAGCAGAATGAAAGTCACAGATGTAGTGCTGAAGATGTGAAACCAGTCAAAGTCAACAAAAAATACAGTGGAATAGAAATCTTGTTTAAAGTACAGTTGCTGTTGGGTACGTGTTGTTTGGAGAAAGAGAAATGAATGCAGAGCTGTGGAGACAGCAGTATACGTTAATGGTCCAACATCAGCAGTATGTTAGGCTCAACTCTGGATTTTGCAAATCCATTATCCTCAGAAGCTCACCCAGTATTTCCTCAACATCTTTCTCCCTGTGCAAGCAGAAATTACCTTTCTCGTCCTTGTTAGATATATACAACTACATACAATGTTTTATGCAGTGTAGGAGTTGGGCACTCCATTATTAATTATATATTGTTATCTGATTTTATCCCCTGGAAAAAAAAAATATTGAATGCACCATTACACTTGTAATTAGACTTAAGTGAGACTAGAGTTTCCATTTGTGGGAAACATTCATGTTTTGAAATAGTTTGATTCTGAATTTGTACCCAACACGATACTTCTGAAAACATATGTTACTGTTCTATGTGACGTCTGTCCTTCATTTTTTAAATTAAGTAGACACAAAAGAAACTAGAATATTTAAGTTCTTTTACATTGTCATCACATAATCTATCTTAGGATAAAATGGGACATGACATTTACTATATGTATTTGCAACTAAGACGTCATGAAAGAAATTGAAAAATGCTAAGAATAATACAAAATAACAAAATACCTATCCAAAAAATGTAATTTGCAAGTAGAGGTTTTCTTTTTTCTGCAGCAAATGTTTCCTAAATGGGTTCATAGATATCTCTTGCAGTAGACTTATTGCAAAGAATACACATTTTTTTAAAAGTAAGTTTTGCCAAAAATAATAGTTCAATGAAAAATCTGTAACATTTTCTATTTGTTAAATTAGTATAATGGTCGCTCCTAATGGTTGCTACTCAATAGACTGATAAATCACTGTGTGGCTACTATGCAGCTAAAAGCTGTTTGCACTACAATGAAAAGAGACAGTGATAAATTTGTCAAATCCAATAAAGAAAACAGTGAATGCAAAATCACGCAGAATCCCATTTCAGCAGAAAAGTGACTGAGTACTAAATACTCAGTCTGAGAGTACTGAGAAAATATATGCTGACTATTAAGAATATATATTTCCTCTGGTGGAAAGGAACATGTATATTTTACAGCCACAGTGACTCTTCAAAAACACAAATCTCCAGGTTGGGCATATTTAGAGATAACATTGATTTCAGAACCTTTTTAGCAAAATATTTGATACTGAGAATTACAAGCCTGGATCAAAAGAAGCGCAATCTCTGTTCTAATAGTCCTCATTTTTTCCCATTTAGTAAACCGATATGAAGCAAAACAGAAAACATCAACTCCAAAGTATACAAAGAAGCAAAATACCTTCATTTTAGCATTTTTATTATATGAATAATATACATTTCTGGGAAAAGAATTTAGTTTTTTATCTGTGACGTCTAGTCCAACAATGAAAAGATACAATTACATTGACATTTCTTATAGCCTTCAAGGATGTCTGTCAAGCTAGACTAACTAGGGCATGACTAGGCAACCCGCAATGCTACTGCCAGGTCAGGAAATGTCCTTTGGATCTAATCAGAGTAAAATCTCACAGACATCAACAGTGATCAATAGAGACGTTGGTAGGAAGCATTCCTAAAAGCAGCCCATTAATTTATTTCTGTTCTGTTAAATATTTTTTGTTTTTTCTTTTTTCAGTTGTTTAGTCTTTCCTCAGCACAAATTAATTCAACATGTTTTACATTAAAGAAATGCAAAAATTTAGATTCATGTATTTCTTTCTGTTACTCACTTGAGATAATCTGCTTTACTATTTGTGACAAAGCAATGCATTAATCACATTTCTAGCAAAAAAGCATTTTTATATTACTACATCAGACTGAAATTCTTCTCCTCACCTTTTTATACCAATCATGAATTTTGAAGTATGGCATTATTATACCATAGTAACAGCCTAACTTTGGAAGGACTTTCTATACTCTGCATATATTAAACTTTCTCCCCCACAACCCCTATCACCCCAAAAGCCCTGATTAGAATATCACGGGAAGGGAATGAGGTCAGATTTTTTCCTCAATCTAAAAAATTATTTCCGAATCCTGAAATCCTCAAGTATTTGCATTGTCTGTTTAATCTTACTAAAGAAGCTGTTATTCCTCCTAAGGATGGAGTGAGATATTCTAATTCACAGTGTTCTTCTGTGAAAGAATCTGCATGCTAGACTGCAGTCCATGGGATTTTTACCTATTTCATCAGAAAAAAAAGGTTTAGCATGAAGAAGCAAAATGCATTTTATAGTTCCTGCTAAGGATTTTCCTGCTAAAGTCTTTATGCATACACAGCTGAAAAAAAAAAAGATATAATCTGCATTTTTGTTTCAAAACTTCTTCAATCTTTCTTTCCTTTGTCACCAATAAGGATGTAGGCTGAAATGAGCTATGCAGAGCTGGTTTGGATCATTCATTCCTGCTACTACAGCAAGCACCTGTCTAGACAGCTGTAGAAAACTAGCTGGAAAATAGTGAAAGTAGTGAAACCAACCTATGACAGTTATTAAGGTGGTCTTCAAGAGCCTATATTTAACATCACAATCAAGAACCTGTTTATGTGTTACTGTTCTACCTAAATTACTTTTCTCATTAGTGATTGTTCAACTAATGGCAACAGTTAAAAAAAAAAAAATCAAATCCAAAACCAAACCAATAAAAAAACCCAAACCAAAAAAATATGAAAAAACAAGAAAATGAAACAAAAAAAGGCTGAATTCAGTACCAGATCCAAACCATTTCTAGTGTTAACCTGCAGTGAGATAAAATTGTAATAACAAGTTACTACAATATAAATTAATCAGGAGAGGAGTGCTTCTTCATTGAAATGAGTTATTCTCAATATGCCAAATCCTCTGTAAAATTAGTCTGCCAGTTTAATCAACTGCATTAAAAGCAGCAAGATGGAATCATGGGTATAGTGCAAACCTGAAACTTCCTTCATCCAGCATCAGTCAAGCCAGTCTGGGTATGTCTACGCACATCAGTATGTATTGCAGAGTTTGCGCTGTCAAGTAAGGAGTGCCACAAGAAATAGCACTATAAAGAGTCTGGAAAGCATAGCTTTATTTAAGTATCATTGCTAAGGTTAACTCTAGTTAATATCTAATTACGTATAGATGCTGGAAACCAGATCTAGGGAGAGGGCAGATGCGACAGTTGATTTTTAACTGTAAATCATTGCAGCAGAATATAATGGTACCAAAAGCAACTGTTTGATACATAATGTTCTCTGCAAGAATAAGTCATGGTTTATTAATATTAATTCAACAAAAACAAACCCCTAAAATTATCATTAATGGAAAACTGTCATATAGTGACCACAATTAGAGTGTCTCAATTTGCATTTCTAACTACAGTAATGAGAACTGTATTCAAATATATTTACTTTTAGTCTACAGCAGAAGCTTATTTAGCCATACTTTTGTTCTAGCTGCTAGCAAAAGGAGCATAGCCAGGGGGTATCCAAGTCCTTTTGAGACTATTGCTGAAGCTTAAAACAAGCTGAAGCTTATGTATATTCTAAATTAATTCTTTGTAATGCATCTACACTGTAAAGTTAAAGGACCATCTAGTAACTCAAACAAAATGTTCTATATACGTGCCCACAGCTCTCAGCCTGAGAAGGTTCAAATGTACACTAACTGAGAGAGTGCAGCGTCATCTAAAGATACTGAAAATACTACTAAACGAGCCAATTTATGTAACATATCTGGAATTCTTAGTACATAATCGGTCAATACCCATGGCTTTTAATATTTGTAAAACCTTCTACTTTTATACTTATAAATGTTTTATAATCTGCTACAATTTTCTATAATGTGCTTAATATATCTCATTCAGTACTCTTTTATTCATAATTCTCTTTAATTCTCTTTAATAAGAAAGACGACACTTTTCTTTTCTTTTGTCAGATATTTTCCTGTCACTTGAACAGCAAAACAGTGTCTATAAACTCTAAAATCTTTCCCACAGAGTCAAGGGTGACAAATAATACGTTAGCCAGCAATGCTACCAGGCAAAATCATTTATGGTGCAGCATGCCATAAGTGTAAAATAGATTTAATATGTAGAAAAACAGTGTATCCTCCAGTACTTTATTTAGAAATGTGTATACAGCATATGGGTAGGTGTCTTTACCATAACCCAATACCTCCTGAAAGCACCCATTTGAGACATGTCACAGAATCCCTTCCTGCTTCTTCATTTTGCCACTCCTTTTACAACAAATCTCTCATTTTCAACTGCCTAGGAAATAAAGTCTTTCAAAGATCCAGAAGGTCATGAAGTGTGAACAGAATGAATCCTTTATATAGCAACTTGGATGAATAAAGCATTTTTTCTTCTGTAAACATGAATTTCACATAAAATTTTATTTTCTGACAAATATTTTTCCTTTGACAGAGGAGAATATTATAGCTTATAGCTATGGGAAAATAGCACTTCACTTTCAGAAATCATTGAAAATGCCTACTACATTAGCATACAACAATTTCATGAACAGTTTTTTTATATTCTGGAAAATGTTTTTCATTAGAAGTCAAAATGCATGCAGACTTGCTTTTGATTTTAATAGAAGAGTGTGGGGTTTTCCATGCAAATAATTTTTAGTCTATACTTCCAGAATCTTACAAAGGAAGATAAAATGTTAGTGTTACTAAGCATAAAAAAATGCAGTCCTTTAGGAAAGATAAAATGACAGGGATTGAAATAAGCTATTCAGTGAAAATTTGTCTGCAAATTTGTCAAAGCCCTGGCCAAAGACTCATTTTTAGGTAGTCAATCATCTGTGGTATTTGAGTTCCATCCAATGGAGTCCATCTGCTTTCAGCTTTCCTGTCTTTCACAAAGCCCAGCCGCTGCAGTGCCCTGAGTTTCTTGGCACATGATGTCAGAAGTTCCTTTCTAACATTGTTAGCTGTGAGTTATCCTTGTTAAGTGCATACAAGTCCTTCAGTTTGCAGATCAGACTCATCCAGCCAACTTCAAGTCTGTACCTGACACTAGGAAAAAAATAGCTGTGTGGATTTGCTTAGTTGTGTGCTAGTCCAGATATTAGATATTTTAAAGTCCTATGTGCGGAAGCCAAAATCATAATATGAAAACATGGCTGGAGTGTTTTTTCTTACAAGCATGGTGTGCAGATGTAGACAAAATTAATAATATATGTACAATTTCTTCATGGTTCTTGAGCATTTTCTAAGAAACTGTCAGTCTTCTGACTACAGAACATCTCATCATCAGCTCAGTGTGAGACCACATAACGTGAGGTACAGAGAGGGTCTCTTCTACAGCTTTTGACCCTCAGTTTATCTAAGATATTAAAATATTTTTCTTTTCTTTCTTCAAAACCATTTCCTTTTGCATTCTCTCCTATGTCAAGGTTCATCTGTCTGCCCTACCAGTCTTCTTTATTCAAAAGGGTTGTGTTATCACTTCATCTTCAATGGCTTCAGGAAAAATGTTTCTAAGGTACTGCTCTGCTTCTGGTCTGTTAGAGCACCACGTACTTGGGGTCTGAAAATCTTGTTGACTCACCTTTAAAACAGACACCAGGTGTCACCATTTAGAGTTTAAAAGAATGATTTAAGGTTAAATTGAAACCTAAAAGACAAGGATAAAGACTGATAATACATTTTTCTATGAAATTGCAACCAAAATCTTCATAATACTATTGTGTATACAACGTCAGTAATACAATTAAACAGCAAGAATTGTCACAAGTTTCACTTTGGTTAAATTCATTAGTAACTTACATGAAGTCTTTAAGCCTGGTTATTGGAATTACCATCAGCGTAGTCCTTTCTTTTTAGAGTTCACAGAAGGCTCAAGTTCCAAAATAACTGGGTTACCTGTTGCTTTCTTCACGCTACATAAAGACAAAAAAAGCTCAATAGATTGCAAATGTCATTGTATTTCATTAGCACTCTGCTTTTTTTAAAAAATAAACATCTTTTTATTAGGGAGAATGTCATAGAGGAGTTTTCTATTCAATGAAAATGTTGTGGCAGTGTTTTGGTTAAATTGGCTAAGATGAGGAATGAGACTCTAGTCCTTTGTTCCTGTCAAGTTGTGCTGTCAGCAAGCAGTTGGCAGAAAGAAATTCTCCAGGTGGTATAAAGCTGTCATAGTAGCCAGCCCATAAAATAGCTCTGACCTAACTGTTTACCCACATAGGAGCATAAGCAGTATCACTAGCAAATAATGTCCAGAAATACCAAGTCAGTTTTCAAGGAGTTTTTGAATAGTCTTTTATTTTTTAGTGTTGCTTTTAGGATTCAAGATTGTTCAGTTAAGCTTAATTTTTCTAAAGCCATGAGGACTGAGAAAATCTCTCTTTAATAAAGAAAAGTTGAGAATCTGTTAAATGAATCCAAGGGGTGCTTTAAGACTCATAAGACAGGTGATAAGAACATGAGGTCAGAAGTGAAGAGTTGTGTTGCAGTCAAATCTTATGACAGAATACTGCTAGTCTAAGGTTGCAGGCATGGAGGGGGTGGTGCGGGTTGCAGAAAAGCTGGTTTAATCAATCCAAATTTCCTCCATTTTTCTGGGCCCATTTGTAAGACCACATGGTAAACAAAATGAAGGAAATTTTCTTTTTTTTTCTTTTTTTTTTATAAGGTTATTTTTCAAACAGAAATGTTCCCTGACTTTCCACCACGCAGATGTAAAAACTGATGTGTTAGCACAATGTAATGGGTGATGCAAGTAGTACTTGGCAGGGGCTTAAACAGTTCTGCTGGTGAATATACACCAGTTTAATTATTTATGGGCCTATTACTTATGTGACATATTACTGCTGTAATCTGATGAACAGTTAGTGATGAACTTTGGTCTCATCATTTATACCTTCTTTTAGTAAGTAACTGCGCACTTAAACTCACTGAAGAACTCTATGGAACTATCACCTGTTAAACTGTATAGCAGCTTTACATAATGCAGATCACTTTTACAGGGCATACATTAAATGAAGCTGAATAACACGTTTCAGTCTTCTCATCTTTCTGCTCCACTTTTTCTTCTTTCTTGTTTATATTCTCTAGACCTTTATATCATTTGTAATGTCCATTTTACCTGCCAGCAGTAAACTTTTTAAAAAAAAAGAGAGGACAAACACTGGATCCTGGCTGCACTGAGAATGTTCGATGTTAACTAATATTTTGGCTCAAGAACATTACTATTCTTGTTTGGACGTCTAAAACCTAGTATCAGAAACCAGAGTGGAAGGTAAGTTTCAGTCAAAATTTTTTGCCTGTCAAATTTCAAGGAAGAAAATTTATGCTGAAAATCAAAACATAAAAAATTATCTGTACTGAAAAGCAGGGATTTTTTACAGTTTTGCTATTGTGAGATTGTAGATCTTCTTAATGGACACTAATACAGCTGAAGTGGTATTAAGAAAAAATATTCCTTTCAATGGGAAATAAAAAAATGGTAGAACAGTTCTGAAATTAGGAGTGGAAAGCTGGAAATCCTCTATAACTGCTTCACTACCCACATTTAGAATATGCTCTCTGGTGTTAATAAAAGCCACCTGCAATAATAAAACAAGCTTAGTTAGGCCACTATAAAAATAAGGTAATGTATAATTTAACAAAGCCAGGATGTTATTGACTTTAGAACTAATCAGGAATCAAAATGTGTTTCCAACAATCAGCTTAATTTACTTCTGACTTTATCTGAATTGACGTGTTCCTTTGGAATGTTTTTGTTTAATAAATCAGCAATTTCTAAAAGAAACCTTTCAATGTAATATTTTCAACAAGCTCTAGCCAGCATTGTGGGATTTTTGTTTATTTCCTTGACATCATAATTCTTCATTCTTTTAGTTAGTTTATAAATACTGTTAATGAAGAAAAATTTTTATAAAAAAAGGAAGGTAAGAAAGGTCTAGATCGCAATCTGCCAACTTCCTAGCACAGAACAGAAACTGCAGTACAGTACTTCTAGCTGGGTCAGGCACACATCTAAATAGGTATTTACTAAAAATACAGAAGTTAATTTTTTGGTGTTTAAGCTGAAGCTAGTAGTGATGCAATGGCTTAGAGTTTCACTTTGCAGAAGCCTGGTCAAGCAGCTATTCCGTGGGTGCTGGGAGTAGTTCCCTGGGAAGCTTGCTCACTGCCACACAACTGGCAGGGTTCCCTTGAGGTCTCAGCTGCCAACTCAAGCAAGGACGTAAGTCAGCCAGTGACTTCACATTTTGCCCCATTTAACTCCTAGGTTCTTGAAATAGTTTGAATGTAAGCATGGGGACCTGAACATGCATGGCCTTGTTTTTATTTAACAGTATAGTAAGAGGTTCTCATGCAAACATCCTTTATGAACGGACTTGTTTTCTTGTGTGAAAATTATATAATAGCTTGAATGACCAAAAGGAGGAGCTTCTTTCCACAGAGAGGATCTGTGCAGCATGCCGTGGGAAAGCCATCCAGGGTCCATCCAATGCTACATGAGTGTGGGGTTCTTAGCACCTGAGGAGAGGTGAGATTTACTCACTATCTGTATTTGTATTCTATCCTATTAAAACAGCTATTTTATTACACCATTTGTTGTTGGACCCCTCTTCTTGAGATAAAGAAAGAACCCTGCACCATCGTTTTTCTCCCTCTCTCATCCCCCAACCCTGGTACAGAACACATGGACTAATTCCATAACTTCGAAACTTTCAAAATCTCTTGCTGTGCTTTGAATGTTGCTGTAACACACAACAATATGAGAAAGGACGTATTTTCTTCATCTTTCAAGTGGTCCTAATTTGCAAGTGGGAGTAGCTATAAATTTTTTTCTTATTCCTGATACAGGCAGCCTCATGTATTGAGCAGCCCAAGATTTTTCTCAGCTGGGCATGCTAACAGAATTGTGGATGAATTTGTTATAATGGGGAAAATTCTGCAATGTAAATCACTCTAGAAAACTGAAAGAAATATGATTCTCCATAATTAGGGAGAAATTACATGTATTCTGTTTGGTACCAGTCCAGTTTCTTCAACCAAAGGCAGTTGAAGCACACAAAAAAATATTTACTGTCAACTTAAAATATTTGAAACTATTTGCATTAATTCCTACACAAACAGCACCCCTGGAGTTAGACAGCAAACGATGTCTCTGGCAATAGATAACCAGTAATTACTTTTTTCCTGAAACCACATTAATGTTCTAAATAATGCAGCCACTTCTGTGTTAAAATTTCATGAGCTTGATTGTAATTATTCTTCAGTTTGTGGCAGTCTCGGCTCTACAGAACACTCTACAAGGCCTGCTCCAGATCTAAAAATAACATCAGCTGTGCCTGCTTTGTCCTTTTTTGACACTGGAAGAGTGTAAATATGGATGGAAAATCCACTTTCCATGTTATTAAAAGGTTGCCAGCTATGCACAACTACCACATTTGATTTAAAGATGTTCTCTACTCATTTTTTCCCTCAAAGTCGCTAAGTGAACAAGCGAACAAAAACCCCTAGACAGCCTGTTATTAAGAAAAAACAACTTTTGAGAATTACCTGGGGGCAGGGAAGGACAAGTTGTGACCTCAGCATGGAATTACAAGTTCACAGCAGAACCCCACAGGGAATAGGCATGTAATGGACTTTACTGCTGGCCTGAGAAGGAACAGAATTCTAGTCTTTCATGCAATTGGTACATGTGTGGAAGCCCAGCCTTTCCCTTCTTGGGGTATTTGACACAGTTTCCTCAAATAGAAAAGTTAAAGTAGGCTGTAACAATCTCTGTTGGCTGAGTTAGCTTCTTACAAGAACAGCCAAAATCCTGGAAATTCCTCACTATTTCACGGTACTTATACAGGAAGACATGAAATACAGCCAGGTCTTATCACACAGCTTTCTCCTTGTATTTGTGGAAGTACGTGTTACATATTTGAGCAACTTATGTGTCCTGAGGCTTGAACCAATTCCTATTTCAATAGGAGTGGTGGTGGGATCTCCTTCTTCCTTACTGCCTTACTACTTTTTAGAAGTAGACCCTTTTTTCCTAAGATTTCTAATCTCTCTCTTAACTTTCTCTTCAAGTGATTTCTTGAAAATTGGCACACTTCAACTACGTTTATCTTCAACATAATTGTTTATAATTTAATCCTTTAAGATAATCTTGGGAAAAAGAGCAAGTAGAATTAGTTTTACAGGGCATTCTGCAAAAGGGGGTGCTGGTCCATTATGGTCTCCGTAAGAAAGGCACTCAGACTCTGCAAGGTATTTTAAATGCCATTTATTAGACCTAAAGGTGTAAGAAGAGAATAGCATAGACAATCTTACATCCCTTTAGTTGCTGGGAACCCATGCGCAGCATGCGATGCAGACCCTGTCCATAGAAGAGATTCTCCTCTTTCGGTCATTTGCGATATTATTGGATATTCTTAAAAGGAAATGATTCGATGTATCATTTCTACAGTCAAACAGAAGTGATGTTCACAGGAGAACTTCTTGCTGCACTTTCAGATAAAAACAAGGCCATGCGGGTGGTATAATCGCTGGCACCAAGTGGGAGCTGGCTGAGGTCATCCTGCGGCCAAGGGATTTATGCTGCACCACACAGCCCTGAAGGCCATGCTGGATGTGCAGGACAGCACAGGTCTGGACATACTCAGGATAATTTTTATGTGGCTCACAAACTCCTCAATATGCAATTATCAGGATCAATACACAGGGGAAGGTGAAGCATCTGCTGACAAGCCAAAGCCAGTGATAGAAATCGGAATACAGGAGAAAATGTCTAAAAAGGAAAAACAAAAATTTCCTGAGTCTATCCTAGGGGAACAATGGATACTTAATTTTCAAAATATCACTTTTGCAGATACTCTTTTGCAAAATAGGAACAATATGAAACTTCTTTTAACTTGCACAGCTTTTTTGAACTGTGGGCTTTTCATTTTATTCCCAGACTATTGACCTGAAAGTGCTCACTACAGAAAATCAAGCTATTTCACATGGAACAATCTGCCTTTCATTTTCCTTAGGGGTGGTATAATCATCAGGTTCAATTCAACAAAAGCGTAAGTATGTTTCTACCTTTAAATACAGGTCAAATAATCTATTAAACATTTCCACTTCTGGCTTTCTGCGTTTATTTCACCTGATACTTTAACAGCTAAGTCAAACTGACATTTCATTCCAATCACTGAAACTTCAAATACATTTTGCTACTCATACATTTAAAATCTTTGTTGACTGGGAGATCAGGTATGGGAGATACTGTAGAGGAACAAGTGAAGGTAATGATTTCAAATCCAGCAATGTCAATTTTAAAAGACAGAAGAGTGGTCCCAGCTAAGCAACTTTGGGCCACAGTGCGTTTAGCTTCTCTGTAAATCCACTCTAAACACATGTAGCTTCTCTATATATGCTAAACATAAGTATATATTTATTATTACCTTGTCTTGCAATTCACCCATCAGACCTTATCTTCTGTGCTATTACTACTGTATCTGTGCTGTTTTAAATGATCTGATATTGCCATTGTTTTTGAAGATTTTGACAAAATATTACACCTTTTGCTGTATGCACAGAATAAAGGTGAAGAAACAGTTCGGAAATAGAGGAGTTTGACAGGACAGTGCCTGTCAAAAAGAAAAAGCAACAAAATCTATTGGTCAGCTTTCAAAATCTCAGTAGTGCAAAGGTCAGAATATTTCTTCAGCTGTTGGAGGACACCATAGGAACAGATAATCTGCTAAACTTCAATAGCTGCAATCTTTTACAGATTATTAAAGTTGCAGGATTTAGGGGTACATACTATTGATTCTTTTGCCGTTGTGAGTAGAACACCAAAGAGGAAATTACTCTAGTTGTCTGGAGAATTCATCAATGCCATCAAAATTTCATTCAGAAATAAATTACATTAATGTTCTATTACAATACTCTAGTATGTGTCCAAAGTGTGTGGATGTACTGTAGATGATTTTTTAAAAGTCAAGTCACTTGTTAAAATGTTATACAACTGGAAAAGAAAAAATACTGATACGATCTTTTCAAACTAGCAAAAGGCTGATTTAACTTTTGTTATTGTTCTACTGTGAGCACTTGGTCAGAAAAAACCCAGCATTTTTAAGTAGCTTGTCTTACAGAAACTGTTGAGTTTATAGTAACATTTAATGCAGAAAAGTAGTTTCTTCAGGCTAGCACAACATGTTCTATCTGCTCAGAGCTAAAAATAGTGCCACTCCACTGAGAACACTCTGTATTCACTAAATTTTTAATTTCTCGTCTATAGGACATAGTAGGAAACAAAAATCACAATTCTTACACTATATATAATAGAACATACTGTATAAGCAGAACACTTGGGAGTTCATTGTGATAGCCTTCCTGTTACTGAATATTTTTCATTGTGAGTAGTCCTACTGAAGGCAGTTTATGAAGTCAGGAAATTAAAATCCAGCTCTCTATTAATTCCTTACACCAGTAATTTATAACAGCTAATTCCCTTAAGCAGGTACTTTTCTCAAGTTTAATGCACTACAAATTACAGGGAAAAGAGACAATCTCACAAGGATCTTAGTAGTATTCTGAGACTTCAGGGAAGTGAAATACTGAGGCTGACATAATAGTGACATAACAACTGTTTCCCATGCACATTTTTTTCAAATTTCAACTCAAATGATAATTTAGCAACAATTGCCAGCTACATAATAAAAATGTCAGTGATCTGTGAAATCAGTCAAATTCTGCATTCCAGAAACAAATAATGCTGTCGTCCCCTCAATGTCATTGCATTTTGTGTTTTATAACACTTTCCTTTGTAAGTGTTCCCAAATGACTTGAAACATTCATATGTTTTACAAAGCAAGTTCTGTTTTGAATAAATTTGGTAGTACAAGTACCAATTGCACCTTCCTCTTGTTACCCAAGATATGCATTCATTGTGTTTTGTAGCCTTCATTAAAATTTAATGTCTGGAATAAACCAGAATATCCAAAGTGTGTACACATTTAAATTAAGTATTTTTGATCCAAACTGAAATCAGCCAGGATATGGGGTGCAGTTACCTGTGTAACTACAGAATAAGTGAACTTTAACAAAGAAGGAATGTGCTGTTAACGAGAGCAAAAAGGAACAGAGTGAAGCTACTGAAGTCAATTACATCCACTATTTTCCAAATCAAAAAGCCAGTATGAATGTGATCTGTGGGACACTTTGGATTATAAGAAGACATATGTCTGTGAGTATCTTTATTTACATTAATAAGTTTATTATCATGCAAAAAACAATTTGCATGTGCTTGGATGCAGAGATGAGATTCTCCTAAACTGCCCATGAGGGTTGATGGAAGCCACTACAGTAGGAGTATAGGGCAGTGCCCAGAGCCAGGTCCTCAGCAGTGTTGGGGCACTTTCTGTACGTGACTACAACAGCTCTGGAAGCAAGCTCTAGTAGCATTCCCGGAGCAGAGAAATGAACAAAGTCATCTTCCTTGGCTTGTGAAAGACTCAAGAAGAAATACTGAAAGGAATTAGTTGTTTCTCTCCCTTAAACCTCCTGCCATAATTTCTCTGTGCATGTGCAATGGTTTGTCCCACTCTTACCAGACCCATTTTGGCAGGTACTGTAGTCTGGTGAGAAGAACTGGGTTTGAAGTTTGGCTAGTGCAAGTTTAAGGGGACAGTCTCAATTTCTGGATTCCTGAAGGGCCATGCCAAGGAAGAAATCAGCATGGGCTATCAAGCTCTGGTGAACTTCCTTCCTTTCCACGACATGCCCCACATGGAAGACAAGTGTTTTAAGTAGCTGATGCAAGTAATTACGGACATTCATTCACTGTTTGTGACCTGACCAGAACAACCAGACAAGACCAGTTCACAGCTTTCTCCTCTGTAACTCCCATTAACACAAACTACATGTTTATGTGCAGTTCTAGAATAATATAATAGCTTGAAGAGAAGATTTCTGACCAGTAGTTCCTTCATATTTTGCGGGTTAAGTAGAGTTTGTTTTTACCAAGTCAGCCAAGTTCTTGTGACACTGTTAAAGATTGAGGCCTTTTTAAAGTTGTCTAGCAAAATGTATAAATGATGTCCCACTGTAACTTAAGGAAGATGAATAAGCACAACAAAATTTCCATAGATAATGGAAGATAAATAAAGCAACACTATAACAGTGGATATTTTCAAAAGGGGAAAAAATCTGGAAGATATTTGTTAGATGTCTGTTGCATGTTTACCTGTCTTTTTCATAAAAATCCATGCATAAATTTGCAGTATATATCCTAACCCGTGCCACAGGTTTTAACTAAAAAAGCAAATTGAGAATTACACTTTCATATACATTTAGCAGATTATTATATACAAATTCTTCCTCATTTAAATCAAAATATAAAGGAGCACAGGACAGCACAAACAGTTTTCATGGCATTCTGTCATGGCAGATGTAAGATTTTTAAAAATATTCATTAGAATGTTCTTATATTTGGAGGGAATAAAGAAGAAAAAACCTATAGGTGGAGATAAGATTCATGTTCATATCTAAACAGTCTTATAAAGCTAACTATTTTTTAAGTTGATAAGTTGATTTGAAGTGTGACATACATGCACTACTTGCAAATAGGCACCGTGTTAGGAGAGAATTCAAGCTTGTTTCTTTTGACTCCATCTCTTGAAAAACAGATTGTGTGAGACTGAAATCTCCCTTGCTGCCCTTTTTTTGTTTAAACTAGGAGTACTAGGAAAAATTCCATCTTGCTACACTATTTTATGTGCTGTCACATTGTGAGAACAAAATCCATAGTTACGAGCTACCTGTCAATTAAAACATATGATTTTAAATTTATCTGTTTCTACATGTTTAACAAAAACTAATTAGGCCCCAGAATGTGTCTCTGAGCTAAATACTATTACTAAGTCCGTCTTTTAGAGCTCTGCTAAAACTGTAACCAGGAAAACCTTTCTTTCACTTCTTAGAAGGTCAGGGTTGATAAGCTTCATAAGGTAAAATTATCCTTCTGTTAAATCGCTAGAGCAAGACAAGCTGTTGGAAGCATAGATGTCAGCGATTAAGTGAGGTCATCAACAGAATTCCTGCTTGCAGTTAATCTTGCCTATATTCTTATGAACATAGCCATATGCCTTACATTATATAGCCATTGACTTGTCAGTTAAGACAAGCCCTGACTGTACCACCCTTTCTAACATGTGGCTTTCTACAGATCATCCTGTTACTGCCCTACTAGTTATTCCAAGTCTAAGCCACTCATTTCTGCCAAACACAACCAAATATCTTCCTACGAAGGCAGGAATGTTTCCTTCCACTTTCTTTAATAGTCTTCTTTCTTCTAAATAATTTGAATGCATTCTCCATTATTATTTTCATATATTTTTTCATATAGTCACACCTCTGCATTATTTTAGATTAAAGAATAATAACTATCAAGATATAAATTTCCTACCTACTTATAGTGTATTATTTTGGATTTCTTCTCATAGCTTTGTCTCATTGCTGCCTCTTATGATTTTAGTCTTTGCTTAAATTGAAAGATTTGAGTATTCAATGACTTTTAAAGATATAAAGAGTATTTTTAGTTACTTAATCTGACCTGAAAAATACAGGACATCAAATTTTACCCAGTGACTTCTCCAACTTGCTTGTTCTTTGTAAGTTGAAGCTTATATTTTAAAAAGAGATAGACTGTTGATTGAGTTCAAATGATATACCTTTTACAGCGCCCTTGTCAACAGTGTTCTGTTAATAATTTTAATTTTCTTTCTAGTTCAACTTAAAGGAATTTAGCTTTCAGCTATTAAATCTGTAAATGCTTTCAGCTACTACAAAAAAAACTTTATAGTACTAGATACCTTCTACTGTCAAAGTAATTATAAACTAATTAAGTCACTTTAACCCTCTTGCCTTTGAGCTAAATAAACTGATTTTTTTAAATGTAATTAAAAATTGAGAGATAAACCACAGTTCAAACCCCTCATTCTGCAATATAAAGAGAAAAGTCTCTTACTGTATATAAATAGTATAAAACTTTTTTTTCCCCTAACATAGCAATTGAATACACAGTCCTTTGTGTTGCTCAAGACTGTGCATCAGATAACTGGAACTGAATCCTGACCACAAACCAAAAAAGCAAACTGGTCATTAAATCACTGATCCTCAAGAAACAGTTATTTGAGACACACTAAAGAGACTAAACAAAATGCCAGTAATATCTATTAATGTTAAACATCTTCTCATTCTTCTCATTTCTCAGATGTACAATCCAATGCATATGGACTTGATAAATGAAAAATGAAATCATTACCTTTGTAAGGTTCTCATATGATCTTCCTGCCAATCACTAGCACTGCTACCAGGTTCCTAAAAGTTCTGTGTTTGTGTGCTTCTACTCTCACAATCTTAATTTAAGAAGTGTAAATTTAAAAAGCAGGAAATGAATGCTGAGCCTATCTCAATGTTCATTTCAAGCATGCTGACTACAATGCATTTTACAAAATCTATATTCATAAAAGTAACTATAGCAATAATTTTTTTCCCAGGCAATGAACTTTCAACGAGTTAAGTAGATATTTTCTGCAGAAACCCAATATCCAGCACCATGGCTTATTCCCTTGGATCCAAGATGCTTTGAGTCATCTCTGTAGATCCAATCCTGGGAAGATCTGTGAGATCCACTTCCTTAGCACCTGGTCTGAGGTCTCTGTAGACAATCTCAGAGTTGCATTGGGACATTTTAAACATGTTGGAAGTCAAGGGTAAGGGCAGGATGTGTTTGTTTTCTTCAAGATCTTAACTTTCTCTTCTTCCCTCCAACAGTACAGTAAATGTGAGATTAGACACTGCATAGAAGTTAAGCTTCAGCTTTTTGTATCAGTATTGCTCTTCTAAGCTATCAAATGTGGTGATTTTTTCCATGACTATTTGAAATTGGAAAACATCTGCTTGAGAAGGAAACATCTACTAGCTGAAAAGGTAAATAATGACTTGTGTATGGTGAACGTATATGGGGGTTTTCTGTGTATATACATCTTAAATCTGATCAGCAAGTCAAATAGTTAATAAATTGCTTGCCTTACTTATTCTTTATTTGCTTATGAAAAGTCAAGCTACAAGCAGAACAATTTTGCCATGACAAAGTTTTCTATGTCAACAATGGAGTTGTCTATATTATTGTTCCTTGAGTGGCTAGAAAAGGATTTAAGCAATATACAGTTTTCAGGGCTGTTCCAGTTATGAGAGGCAGTATAATTTTTCACAAAGCTGGACTCTATGCTGGACTTCAAATGTTGGAATAATATTATGAAAAATATTTGGTTTGCTCAGCCTAAGCCACATATAGGATCACTAACTCATCTGCTCTGACCTTACTGCTCCCTGTGAAAAGGCTTAGAAATTGCTAATGACTCTCTGGGAGCTGTGGATTTTCACTTGAAATTGCTCTTTACATTTCTATAAAGTAAGATAACAGTCTGAAAGACATTGTTACTTAATGCATTAACCTTTGAAAGTTGAAAACATCAAGAAACACTGAAAAGACAAATCAAAGACTAGACAAGTAAAGCATAACAAAAGAAGATAAAGGCACACCTCGCAGGAAGGGAATGGCTGGACCGTGTATATGAAACTATTTGCATGAGAGATATACATACAATGGGTCATGAGATAGGTGCGTCCAACCACGTGATTTTAGAGATGCCACGTTCTGGGAAGAACATGATTCCCAGCAGGACGCCTTGGAGCAGAAGTCTGACCTGCCTTCTGCTCGGGGACCACAACAGCTTGGCTCAGTTGCATGAGAGAGCCTGCACCAGTCTCCTACCTGGGCATGGATCAGAAATCTTGTCTCTACAAGAGAATCTACAAGGGAATCGCTGGGGAAACCCCTTGCATAGCATATGTAACTAGAGACATGCATCACTTGGATTTCTTGTCCGTGCTCACTCCACTGGCCACTCTCAGACAAGGAGTCTTGCCAATGACACTGGTGTCTTGGGTGAAGTTTTCAGTCATCCTCAAGCAATTGACCATATTTATTTTTAAGACATTCTCTTCCCATTCATATATTATCAATTTTATATGTTATGGTGCATGGTCCCTGAATCCTATCTACAACTATCTCTACTATGATTGCTAATTTGTTCTTTACAGACATTCTGACTATTTATGGCTTATCCAGAAAGTTGTAAAGATTCTAAAGCTGTCCATTTAGGAACAGAAAATATTCAGAATAAATCTGTCTATGTAGCTTGAGAAACAGTCTCTGAGACATTAGAGGATAGCTGGCTCTATGAAAGTGCCCTTTTAATCTTTGGAAACTCTTTTAAAGTAATTTAACAATTACAACTAAGTGCTTTTTTTGGTTTTTTTGAGTAGTTAAGATTTCAAAAATGCCAACCTGTATGAACAGCTAGAAGTTGTAATACTTTCAGTTAGCAGCAACTGTGTAGTGGTTGGATCTTCTTTTTTCTTCTCTTCCAGCTCATCTGCAGCTAACCCATCAGAACAATAACTCTGGAGGGACACAGAAAGCTTCCTGCCAACTCTCTAGCGTCTCATTCTCCCAAGCTTCTGTCAGTCATCTTTCAGTCCACATGGGCTAAAATTACCACTGGTCCTGCTGAGCATCCTGATTGATCCTCCAAGGTCTCCCCTCCTCTCCTTCCCCTTCAGCACTACTTCAACTCTCAGATGACGCAGCATAACCTCTAAGACAGTCTCCTGCAGCTTGCACTGCCTCCTGCTTCCAGCAACATGAGAACAAGGAGCCAACAGAGATTGGCATCTATTCTTCTTTTAACATAGGAATCTGAGAAGAGAGAAGCATGCCCTTCAGACCCTGGCTGTGAGTCATTAACCTACATCAATTCTCCAAGACAAAGCTGAAGACTTCTCCTAGGTGCTTAGATAAGAGAATCTAATATGACTATTTAGATGACAGCTTATATACAAGTAATTCTCAGAAAAAAATTAGTAAAATCTGAAACCCCTGCTAGCCATACCAACTCACCCATATACAAATGCAGAAGCACTCCTAACATTGGCACTGGCTGGGGAAAGAAGGCACTTTATATTAGAAGGCTGTTGAAATCCAAAATATTTGCAGATTTTTGAACTGCTCTCTCTATCCTTGGTAATTTTTTCCCTTCTTCATCAAAGGAAAAGAAAATCTTGGGAAGACAGTTTTCACATCCTGTTTCCCATCCAGTGACCAATGATGGTTTCTTTGTAGTGGCTGTCTGGTAGTGTGTGATTGCCAATCACAATAGACTTGTATACCCAACTAGCCTCTTTCCACGCAAAATCTTAGTGGAAAAAAGCCTGAAGACATTTTTCCTCCATGTAAATAGTTGAAAACATAATCTGCCCCGAGTTATCTACCTTTCCCATGGAGAAAAATCTCCAAATTTGATTTCTAATGCAATTTCATTGTGTTACAAACCCATCTTCTTTGCCTGTGAATTCATAACCTTGAAGAAAATTATTTTAAATGTATTTACAGTCTCAGTGATGAATGCATTTTATACCATGTCCAGCCACTGGAGTGTAAAGTCAGGGACAAATGTGTTCGGCATTCCTTGGTACATTACAACCTCTTACAGCTCATAGCTCAAAAAACAGAGACATTTCCTCAACTTTCTACCAAAGCTGTAGAATGCATCTATCTTCATAACCCACTGCCTCCTCTTTCATACCTGGTAAAAAGTCTCATTAAAATTACAAAGAAGTCCTTGCCATATAAACTATTCTCAACATGAAAAAAAGGTAAAATTTTGCCCTGAGAAAAAAACCTGCCAGGGGAGATTTGCCTACTGCATGTTCTCAGTACATATCCCAGCAAATAAAGTTGACTCTTTTGTCTGAAGGCTCAGTGGTTTGTATAATCTTTATGCCACTTATCCCTGTGTTTTAAAATAAATATTTGCCTTGTAGATAAATACTCTGGAATTTACTTTTGTTCATAGTATTAATATTAGCATATAATAACTTTTTTATGACTTTGAGCCTTTCAGTGGCTAAGAAAGTTGTACTAACAGGTTTATGCTTCAAGCCACGCAGAACATAGAAAAATATTTATAGAAAACTACTTAACTATCAAAGCCATTTAATATAGAAAACATGGAATGTTTGTACATAATGAGTTTCACTTAAGAAACATTTCTAGAAAAAATATTAATACTTTCTTGTCATCAATAGAGTATAAAAACAAGAAGATACATGAGTTCATGTGGTAAATTGTTCATTAAATAAGGTTTTTGTAAGTTTTCATGCTCTGATCTTGTAGTGACAGCCTTCCTGATCTACAGGCAAAGAAACTATGATGTTAAGAGACAACAGAATTGTTTCTTTAAGTTTCCCTTACTGTCACTGTCTGATCACATCAGTAGTGCTTGGCAGCACAGTGAATAGCAGTGATTATATTCAAAATACAGGTGGTTCCTCTGGAATGCTGAAACCATAACTTTTTTTTTTTTTTCCAAGCACATACTTTTTACATTGACTTTATGTTATTTTTATGTGCTCCATTAGCAGTGGAGGTATTCCAGATATAGCAGCTAAAGAATATAGCTACTGGAAAATACACTTCAGTGTTTTTAAATGAGAAAAAAAAAGCTCTTTCTAAAGTGTAATGGTTGTCTAGTGACACTGGGTTGTGTTTTAGCCCCTGTCAGCAACCAAGCACCTCCCAGCTGCTTGCTCACCATCCCCTCCTCCTGCGGTGGGATGAGGGAGAGAATTGGAAGGGCAAAAGTAAGAAAACTCGTGGGTTGAGATAAGAACAGTTTAATAATTGAAATAAAATAATAATAATAATAGTAATAGTAATAATAATTTTAATGAAAAGGAGAACAACAAGAGAAAGAGACAAAACTCAGGGGAAAAAAAAAAAAAACCCAAGTGATGCAACCGCTCACCACACGCTGACTGACACCCAGACAGTCCCCAAGCAGTGTCCGCTGCCACCCAGCCAACTCCCCCCAGCTTATATACTGATCATGATGTTGTATGGTATGGAATATCCCCTTGGTCAGTTTGGATCAATGGTCTTGGCTGTGCCCTCTCCCAGTTCCTTGTGCACCTGGCAGAGCATGGGAAGCTGAAAAGTCCTTGACTAGAGTAAGCACTGCTCAGCAACAACCAAAACATCAGTGTGTTATCAGCATTATTCTCCTACTAAATCCAAAACACAGCACTATGCCAGCTACTAGGAAGAAAATTAACTCTATCCTAGCCAAAACCAGGACACGCTAATAAAACACAAATGAAAGGAAAAG
Source organism: Pelecanus crispus (assembly GCF_030463565.1). Classification (NCBI taxonomy): domain Eukaryota; kingdom Metazoa; phylum Chordata; class Aves; order Pelecaniformes; family Pelecanidae; genus Pelecanus; species Pelecanus crispus. The sequence goes on along the minus strand of NC_134648.1, from coordinate 40,854,598 downwards.
CACTCAATATTGTTTAACAAGCAATGTCTGTGACTGTGTCTCCAACAAATGCCTTAGAAACAAATGTTAGTGAGCATTTGATGTTAATATTTTCTCAAAGGGATGTTCAGATTTTTAATTAATGGGTGATACAAAAAAATAATAGTACAGTCATTTGCTATTCTTTGCTAGCAGCAGGCAACTGTCCATTTTCACACATAGCTTGTAGTCTTTGACTTATTAATTATTATTTTTTTAAGGAGGAACTTCATATATTAGGGTGTTTTAAACTATATTTTTTCTGTTCCTCGAGGCCAACCATTTTCACAGCACCTGCATCTCTTTGATGTCCAAATTCCAAATATAACTTAAGTACTTAAGACTTTAAAGATGTCATCCAAGTGCCATTAAGACCATGGTGTTATGGCCTAGATTTTTCACTTAGAAATAGGACTTCATTCCAAATGATGGCAATCAACCAAATATTTCTATGGCTACATTTTTTTCCTGTGACATTTAAGATTGCCATGTTCCAGGCAGGTATTCCGAGTAACAAAATTTCCTTGCAAGGTTTATGGGACTTTTCTCAGAATAGAATCACTTATAAATACTGGAATAGTGGAGATCAAAGTAATCAAATTCCAATGACATCTGAACCAGGCCTGCTGGAGGTTGCTTTTCTCTGGAAAGCATGTTGTTAATGGCTTAGAATGGTAAGTGGACAAACCAGCACAATAAGCAGCATTTCCCTCTCAGTGCAGTACATCCACACCTGGTGCTGATGTGGAGAAAAGCAGACCCTGAGAACACAGCAGTAGCTTGTAACGCACATGCCAAAATTTAGTATTATTTTTGCTTTAAAGTACTTGTGCTTCAGTATAAAGTGTACTACAAAGCAAACAGACTTCCAAAGGTGTTGTTTTAAATTATGGAGAATAATAATAGTGAGGGAATAATTAAAACCAGCTGTAGATATCTATGAGTTCTATTAATTTGGAAAGGCATCTTTAACCTAATTTGAGGAACTTTGTAACATGTAAAGCTGGCAAAACCCTCAGGGTGCTGATCAAACTGTGAGTACAGTACTTTTTTCCATAGCTTTTGGTCTGTGTTGGTTTTGGCTGGCGTAGAGTTAAATTTCTTCATAGGAGCTATTATGGGTCTATGTTTTGGATTTGTACTGGAAACAGTGTTGATAATACAGGGATCTTCAAGTTATTGCTGAGCAGTGCTTACACACAGTCAAGACCATTTCTGCTCCTCATACTGCCCCACCAGCGAGTAGTGCACAAGAAGCTGGGAGGAGACACAGCCAGGACAGCTGACCTCAACTGACCAAAGGGATATTCCATACCATATGATGTCATGCTCAGCATATAAAGCTGGGGGAAGGTGGGACAGGGGGGTGCTGATCGGGGGCTGGCTGGACATTATTTAGTTGGCGGTGAGCAATTGTTTTCATTTGCATCACTTGTCTTTCTTGGGTTTTATTTCTCTCTTTTTGCTATTTTCCTTTTTTATTACATATTATTATATTATTATTATTAATAATAATAATAATATATTTCAACTATTAAACTGTTTTTATCTTAACCCATGAGTTTTCTCACTTTTACCCTTTCATTTCTCATCCCCCCCATCCCATGGGGGTAGGAGGGAGTGAGCAAGCAGCTGTGTGGTATTTAGTTGCCAGCTGGGGTTAAACCATGACAACCTGTTTTGGCACCCAACGTGGGGCTCAAAGGGTTTGAGGTAATAAGAGATTGACTGGGGCATATTGGAAGGGATTTATTTCTGTTAACAGTTGCAGGTCACAATGTTGATTCATCTGTTCTCGATATTAGTTTATGTGATTTGCGCCATGCTCTGTTTTTTTGCTGTACATGTTAAAGATTGGTGCTGGCTTTTGGAGTTTGCTGTGCTCTGTAGTGATTAGTGATGGTTTGCCAGGGAGATTTGTTATTAAAACACTGACCTTGAGCTTAATCTGGTACTTGGGCTGTGTACTGAAGCTATTACTGTACTTCGGCTACCATCTCATAGAGAAAATTACCAATTATACTTCTTCCTCTGAGAGGTTTTTTATCAGGGAAATACAGAACAGCACCTTCGCTACCTTCTGTGATGTTTTCTCCCTTGTTGCAATAACTTACAAGTATCTTGAACACCCTTGGGTAGTTAAAATACTTCTATTGGTATTTCTTACGAATATTGCTTCAGTTTTGTCTAAGGTTAACAAGCAATTTAGGAATATGACCCAGGCTCCACGAGAGTATGGTCATGGGTGGCACAGCACGTGGGAGAATATGGGCAAGTATATAGAGAACTTCTCATCTCCAATGGTCTGGAACTTCACTCCCGAACAACTACAGGATCCTGATGAAGTGATAGAATGCTTTAAAAAAACATGCTGTGGCTATTCCAAAGAGGTACAACTTACCGCACTGTGTTGGGCCCTGGCCAGCATCTACCAAACACTGCTCAAGATTATGCAGGACCCTCAGGGAGAAGAGAGGGAAAACATACCAACAGACACTATGGCTGAACCAGACACTGTATCAGTTGCCAAAATAACTAAAAAGAAACAACGGAAGCAGAAGTCAGCTCATTTAGTAGGGAATGAAGAAGCTCCTCCTAAGAGGGAACAGGACAAAGAATCAGAAGAGGCAGCCTGTTCTGCAGTAAACCAGTCACAAGAACAGGAGAAGACACTGAAATCATGAGACGGAAGCCGCCTAATCCCTATCCCTAAGTGAGCTGCGAGATATGTGAAAAGATTTTAGCCATCAACCAGGTGAGTTAATTCTCAGCTGGTTAGTCCAATGCTGGGATATTAGGGCCAGTAGTCAGGAATTAGAGTGTAAGAGAGACCAGTAGCTAGGATCCCTTGCTAAGGATAAGGCCATTGACAAAAGGATTGGAAAAAAGGCAGGAGTCCTCAGTCTTTGGCAGCGACTCCTGTCAAGTGTGAAGGACAGGTGTCCTTTCAAGACAATCTTTTTAGCAAGGCCTGTTGTGACAGAACAAAGAATAATGGTTTTAAACTAAAGAAGAATAGATTTAGACTGGAAATAAGGAAGAAATTTTTTACAATGAGGGTGGTGAAGCACTGGAACAGGTTGCCCAGAGAGGTAGTGGAGGGCCCATCCCTAGAAACATTCAAGGTCAGGTCGGACGGGGCTCTGAGCAACCTGATCTAGTTAAAGCTGTCTCTGCTCACTGCAAGGGGGTTGGGCTAGATGACCTCTAAAGGTCCCTTCCAACCCAAAGCATTCTATGATTCTATGATTCAAGGAAGAACTTTCAAATTCTCAGAGCAGATGGACCAGTATTGAGGGAGGTATCCAGTATCTGAGGGGAATTAGCCATGTTGGAGGTGATCTATAACAACCTGTATGACAACCAGGCATCCAAGGACCTGGATGAAATCCAGTGCACACAGTCCATGTGGTGAAAGTCTGTATGAAATGCACCAGCATCATACACCTACATCCTAGCGATAATGAGCTGGACAGACACGGATGCACCAATTATAAATGAACTGGCAAGACAACTCTGAGAATATGAAGATAATCTCACTTCCCCCATGTGGGCCTGTGTCTCAGCTGTGGACAGACACCCAAAAAATGTCCGAGCAAGCTAAGAAGGGTAGATCTTCCTCACACACTCCAACTGAGTCCTCAGCTATTAAGAGTCAGCCTTTTTCTAATTAATAGAAAGGGTACAGGTGGCGCACACCACGTGCAAGCCTGTGTTTTTTCCTGCATGACCAGGGAGAGGACAGTGGGACGGTGAACCTACCTGGAGACTAAAAGCTCAGGTACAGGAACTGCAAGCAAAAACAACAGCAAAAAAGCATCCATCGAGGAAAATTACTGTTCCAGTGTCTCTTGAGCAGAGTAGAAGGGCTGATTGTACTTCTGACCCCGATGAAGGGACTTCTGTTTTGCAGTTACAAAAATCAAGTAATGAAGACTCTGACCAGGAATATAGAGGCCCTGCCTTCAGCCAGGTGGAGGAAAGGGACAACCAGGTTTACTGGACTCTGTGGATTTGATAGCCTGGCACATCAGCCCCATGGGACTATAGAGCTCTAGTGGACACCGGTGCACAGTGTACTCTAATACCATTAGACTACAAAGGGGCAGAACCCCTTTGGAGTATTTCTGGAGTGACAGGGGGATCCCAAGAACTGTGTTGGAGGCTGAGGTAAGCCTAACTGGGAATGAGTGGCAAAAGCATCCTATTGTAGCTGGTCTGGAGGCTCCATGTATCCTTGGCATAGACTACCTCAGGAGAGGATACTTCAAAGACCCAAAAGGGTACTGGTGGGTTTTTGGTATAGCTGCCTTGGAGGCAAAAGAAATTAAGCAGCTGTCTAGCTTGCCTGGTCTCTCAGAGGATCCATCTGTGGTGGGACTGCTGAGGGTTAAAGAACAGCAAGTGCCAATTGCTACCATGACAGTGCACCTGCAACAATATCACACCAGTCAAGACTCCCTGGTTCCCATCCATAAGTTGATCTGGTGACTGGAGACTCAAGGAATGATCAGTAAGACTTCCTCAGCCTTTAATAGTCCCATTTAGCCAGTGCAAAAATCTAACAGAAAGCAGAGGCTAAGTGGACTATGGAGGCCTGAATGAAGTCACACCACTACTGAGTGCTGCCATGCCGGGCATGCTAGAACTCCAATATGAACTGGATTCAAAGGCCTCCAAATGGTATGCAACAACTAATATCACCAATGCGTTTTTCTTGATCTCTCTGGCAGCAGAGTGCAGGCCACAGTTCGCTTTCTCATGGAGGGGTATCCAGTACACTGGAATCGACTGCCCTACGGGTGGAAACACAGTCCTACCATTTGTTTGATTGATAAAGACTGCACTGGAACAAGGTGAATCTCCTGAACACCTGCAGTATATTCATGACATCATTGTGTGGGGCAACACAGTGGAGGAGGTGTTTGAGAAGGGGAGAAGAATAATTCTCCCCTTTTGAAAGCTGGTTTTTCTATAAAACAAAGTAAGGTCAAAGGACCTGCACAGGAGATCCAGTTTTTAGGAATAAAATGGCAAGAAGGGTGTTGTCATAACCCAGTGGATGTGATCAATAAAATAAAAGCTATGTCTCCACCAACTAACAAAAAAGAAACATAAGCTTTCTTAGGTGTTGAAGGTTTTTGGAGACTGCATATTCCGGGTTATAGTCTGATCATAAGCCCTCTCTATCAAATGACCTGGAAGAATGACTTTAAATGGGGCCCTGAGCGGCAGCAAGCCTTTGAACACATTGCACGGGAAATGGTACATGCAGTAGCCCTTGGGCCAGTCTGGGCAGGACAGGCTGTAAAACATGTGCTCTACACTGCAGCTGGGGAGAATGGCCCTACCTGGAGCCTCTGGCAGAAAGCATCAGAGGACACTCAAGGTTGACCTCTAGGGTTTTGGAATCAGGGATACAAAGGATCCAAGGCCTGCTATACTCCAACTGAAAAAGAAATATTGGCAGCATATGAAGGGGTTTGAGCTGTTTCAGAAGTAGTTGGTACTGAAGCACAACTCCTTTTGGCACCTTGATTGCCTGTGCTTGGCTGGGTGTTCAAAGGGATGGTCCCCTCCACGCATCATGCAACTGATGCTACATGCTACTTACTAGTGGGTTGTACTGATAGTGCAACCGGCTCAAATGGGGAACCCCGACCACCCGGGAATCCTGGAAGTGATTATGGACTGGCCAGAGGGCAAAAATTTCAGTGTTGCCAGAGGAGGAGGTGCTGAAGAGGCCCCTCTGTATAAAAAAATTACCAGAAAATGAAAAGCAATATGCCTTGTTCACTGATGGATCCTGCCATATTGTGGGAAAACATCAAAGGTGGAAAGCTGCTATGTGGAATCCTACATGACAAATTGCAGAAACTGCTGAAGGACAAGGTGAATTGAGTCAGTTTGCAGAGGTGAAAGCAGCTTTCCAGCCACTCTTCCCCAAGCCTGTAGCGTTGCATGGGGTTGTTATGATGGAAGTGCAGGACCTGGCACTTGCCCTTGTTGAACCTCATAAAGCTGGCCTCGGCCCATCAGTCCAGCCTGTCCAGATCCTTCTGCAGGGCCTTCCTACCCTCGAGCAGATCGACACTCCCACCCAGTTTGGTGTCATCTGCAAACTTACTGAGGGTGCACTCAATCCTCTCATCCAGATCATTAATAAAGGTGTTAAACAAGACTGGCCCCAAAACAGAGCCCTGGGGAGCACTGCTTGTGACCGGCCGCCAACTGGACTTAACTCCATTCACCACAACTCTCTGGGCTCAGCCACCCAACCAGTTTTTTACCCAGACTGTGCCTGTCCATGAGCTGCCAGCTTCCTAAGGAGAATGCTATGGGAGACAGTGTCAAAGGCTTTGCTGAAGTCCAGGTAGATGACGTCCACAGCCTTTCCTTCATCCACCAGGTGGGTCACCAGGTCATAGAAGGAGATCAGGTTGGTCAAGCAGGACCTGCCTTTCATGAACCCATGCTGGCTGGGCCTGATCCCCTGGTTGGCCTGCACACGCCTGTTGAGCTCACTCAATATGAACTGCTCCATAATCTTTCCCGGCACCACGGTCAGGCTGACAGGCCTGTAGTTTCCCGGATCCTCCTTCCAGCCCTTCTTGTAGATGGGCATCACATTGGCAAGCCTCCAGTCATCAGGGACCTCCCCTGTTAACCAGGACTGCTGATAGATGATGGAGAGTGGCTTGGCAAGCTCCTCCACCAGCTCCCTCAATACTCTCGTGTGGATCCCATCCGGCCCCATAGACTTGTGAGCATCCAGGTGTCATTAACTGCTTCCTCCTGGATTATGGGGGCTTCATTCTGCTCCCCGTCCCTGTCTTCCAGCTCAGAGGGCTTAAAACCCTGGGGATAATTGGTCTGGCTATTAAAGACAGAGGCAAAGAAGGCATTAAGTAACTCAGCCTTTTCCTCATCCTTGGTGACAATGTTGCCCCCCATATCCAGCAAACAGATTACACTAATGATTCAAAATATCCAGAAATTAATGTTGGTTTCTGTGCAGCAAAGGTTGCCCAAGCAAGATTGAAGTGAATCTTAATTAGCTAGGTGACAGGACAGAATAGAACAAATGTTTTAAAAGACCATAGCTGTATCCCCTGCTTGTCCATCAGACTGAGAGAACAGTCGAGTAAGAATGATTGCTTGTTTAAAGCAATGTTGTGGTTGCCATCAAGCAGCCATAAGGCATTCAGCAAGTGTTAGTGTAGCACCCAGGATACATACTATCTATAATATGATGGAGGTCTTAAATCAGCCCCTCTAGGAGTTTTATGAAAGACCAACATCTGAGAATTCATCACCTCATAATCAATATGGAGGACAAATCACTTGGTGTCATCGTCTGTCACAATCATGCCATACAGACTGTGCCCGACACTGTATAACTACATAATCAATGCTGATTCCTTCCTGATCATGTTTTCAACCTTGAGTATAAGAGAAGAGGCAAATGGGAACAGCAAGGGTGAGAATGACAGTCACCATGTCAGCATGATGGGCATTACATTAAGCTGCCTAACAGCTGACAAGTTTTGAAAAGTGTCTATGAGCTATTTACAGACTACCAATTTAAGTGGTACTCTGAGTACTGTACACCTACTATGGAAATATCAATGAAAGATTCCCTTTTTGAAAATGAGAATGGTAGATCAATGCTGATGGTAACACAGGTCTTGGGTTGATTCTTTCAGACACTGGATAGTAAAAACTGCATAGAATAATGTATCTTTCCATTCTGTTAGTGATCTTGAAACCGCAGAGCAGGATTTGAAAAGGGAAAGCAGAGAATGGTTCGTTAAAGTGCTTTAAGCTCACTTTTTTTGCTCCTGCCAGAAGTTTTGCTTTGTTATTAAAGCCCATTAAATTGCAAAAATTATTTTTCACAGATCTTTTTAGACTCTTATGTGGTTGTCTTTCTGTTTACTTGTCTTCAGTGGCTTTTCTGGGGTGTGGAAATACAGTTGACATTCCGTTTTGTTCGTGTTTTTAAGATCAAATACTTACAGATAACTTTTGACCCGTTGCATAGGCTGTACAATTTTTGGACCATTTTACTGAGCTTCTCAGCATGAAAAGATGTAGACTATGGAAACTGAGCTGTCAGCCTAATTTGAGAAACAGCAACAGCAGCAGAAAAATAACAAGAGCCAGCTAACCCTTTAGTCAAAGGAGCTAAAGTACAGCAGCAGCAAATGTAGTCCCTGCTGTGAGAGAAGCTTTCTTGTGTGTTGTTTTCTTGACTCTCTTTTCTGGAACTGATTTGTTATACAGTGGTGTTATTCCCTATTTGATTTACAAAGAAAATAAAGTCAATGGAACTGAACCAACGGTCTAAAAATAAACCACTAGGTTTCCTTTTAAAAAAAATCTTAATAGCCACACTGATTTTGTAATTTAACATGCATATTTTGGAATTTCAGCCTTGAGTTTCTTCCTCCTCTTGAAATTGCCCTTCTGATTTTTGGACCACAATCACTCCTAATGAAGTGCCACTGCCAGTACAAAAGTGAGGGAGGAAATATTAAATTTCACTATCCTGGGACTGCAATGACCAATCAATCTCCCATTCCTGAATATCGAAGCGCAAAAGACTGCCCTTTTTTTCTCATTCACAGGCTATTTATGTGATACTGAATCAAATAAATATCTTGCCTGTTGTTCCTTGTATACTTCTAATGTCTCCCATACTTCTGTATGTACCTATCCATAAGCCTTTGAAGCAGAAAGCATTTGAACTGAAATAAAGGTTGATTGGGTTCTATCTGTTGTTTGAGAGATTTCTTTGAGGTCCTTTATAGGGTCTTCATTTTAATTCTTTGAAAGGGACTGTAGTTGCTCTAAAAGTGACATTTCATATGAGGATAATTAGATCTTCTCAATTTATAAAATACATGATAGCAGTACAGCTCTTGCTATTACCTGTGAAAATTAATCTGCTTTTCTTTCCCATACTGTTCCCAGTTTCTGTTTAAACTTTCAACAGCTCCACAGAAATCTTTTTGTAATAAGTACCATAAAATCATCATGATAGAGATATCAATATCCTTCAGTCTTTCGGACAAGGGGCGTGAGTGATCCCTGCCTCCTAGCCAATCTTATCTCAGGGGAACCAGGTAAACAGGAGTCCAGGAGTCCCCCAGTTCTTCTGCCACAGCACATGGAATTTCCTAATGCAGTGTAGCTCCATTCATCATGCAAGTTCACATATTGTCAAGCAAACATGCTAGAAGTGAGGAATGTTATCCCCCATCTAGTTTGTCTTTTATTTCTTTAATGGACTTTAATAGAATCCACATAAGAGTAGTAGGCTTCTTGGACATGAATCATTGGAATGACATGGACACAATAAGGCATGGTGAAGTAGAAAGGGATGTTTCCTAACTATGTCCTGAAATATGAAAAAAAAAAAAAAAAAACAAACCTCCAAAAAAGCAGCTTATAACAGAAATCTCTTTACAACACATTTTGCTGATCCTCAATGTAGAAATACTAACTCATTTTCATCCAAAGAAAAATACTCATAACCCAATTTTCATATCTGATAAAGCAGGTTCCTTGTCCCCATCACTCTAATTCCCTGGGAAAGAATATAAAGTGTGGGAAAAGATGCCAGGAGAATATTGGAGCAAAATGGGAAAAATGTATGGAAATGAGGTGAGCCTAGGCATATTAAGTCATTGGTTTGCAAGCATAAAAGCCTTCACCATATTTACATTGAATTGTAGAAGCATAAACTAGAGTATACCTTCCAGGCTGTGGATGTTCTTGCTAAGTTCCGCTGTGAAATCCTTAATGGTTGAACTGTTGCACCATTTGGTGGGACACTACAAACAGCACATAGTCTTATTAAAAATGTCTCTACAGAGTGGGGTAATGGGAAGTTTTGATAAAGCCCTTCAATTTTTCCAAGTTTTGGTACATCTCTAGGAGAAGCAGAAAAAACAAGGCTTAAAGCAACACAAGAAAACGTTGTATCAGTTGTGAACAAAAATTATATAAAAACAAGCAGTGCTGAAATTGTTCAACTGGTTCCATTTACAGTCCTTGATCTGTTGATTCATTGTGATTTTAATCAAGAAGCTGAATGAGGTTGGTCACATGATCAGTTGAACTTTTTCTTTGAAAAGAACTGATAACTACAAATAGCTGTTGTAACTTCTATGCACATTCAATGCCCAATCAAAACTTCTAGAAGTCTTCCTGGTATTTAAGATGTGTCTTTTAGGTAGTAAAACTTTCTGACTATTTTAATTTAATTTATCTAAACTTTACAATTATATGTTAGATAGTTTATTAATATTTTATTTTCTTTTATACTGAAGCATGATCTAGCATATAATTCTGGGTATGCAGGAAGGGAGATGCTGTGAAACGCTGTGACAAATAGAAAGCATGCCAGGTCTACACCACAACAGCTGTTATATCTCTATGCTAGTTATATCTCTATGATAGACAGACCAAAAAAACCTGAAGGTTGTTGAGCTTAAAGCTTTGGGAGCATTACCACTAAAAAAAATTTAAAAATCACCTTTTAGTTTTTAATGAGGAGTTTACTGGCTTTGTTACAAGCAACACTGAATTCTACTGGTCATGCTTGTTTTGTATTCTTCCCCTTGATCAAATAAAGATTTTGTGTAGTGCTGAACATTTGAAGATGTGTCAACATTCATGTTGTTTTCCTGTCTACAGCATTTGGTCTGTTTACAACTGTCCTGCTTTCAGAAGTTTTCTGAAAAAGGAACCAGTCATTACTATTTACATGGTGTTTCAAGATGTCCATTCAAAACTGTATGAAAAATTAAAACTGCTTTAGAGCAGAATCCTCACACAAATGTTGTTTAGCAGAGCAAACGTCTGACCTATTGGTGACATTGTCTTCATCGTTTATATATACTTATGTTTACATATAACCAATTCTTGGATCTGTTACATCTTCAGCAAGAAAGTATGTTGTCAGGTTTGTAGATATTTCCCCTGAAAAGATCCTGTGTAGATGAAGATGTTCATTAATTTCTTACTGCTAATTGGAAGACATGTAGGAAGGCTGCAAGTCTAAGTTTGCAACATTTTTTGTCTCCATTTATATATGTTAATTCTTTAAACTCCTCTAAAAACCTGTCAAGCATATTTATATTAATATAGGTAAATGGAAATAAATAGCTTTGAATTTATTGTTGTCTAATAGCTTGTGACCTATATTACGATCTGATGAAACAGCCCTGGGTAGTCTTGTCTTTTTTTTTTTTAGCAGATATTATTAAGAAAGTTATATTACTGTAACTAAAAATGAGACATAGCAATGGTCATATCCTGGGCAAACATGATATTAAATTAGAAAATGGATAGGCTCAAATGATCAGATAACCAACTACACACAGCAGCTTATGAAATGAAAATATAAGCTTATCGCTAGCATAAACTCCTTTCAGTCACAATGTCACAGAATAGAATCATAGTGTGGTTTGGGTTGGAAGGAACATTTAAAGATCATCTAGTTCTCACCCCTACGCCATGGGCGGGGACACCTTTCACTATAACAGCTTGCTCAAAGCCCCACGCAACATGACCTTGAACACTTCCAGGAATGGGGCAATCACAACTTCTCTGGGCAACCTGTTCCAGTGTCTCACCAACCTCACAGTAATGTCCCCCTCCAGCATTTGTTTTGGTTTAGTATGTGAACACAGGCACCTGTCATCATGGCAGGGGCAACTCGTCCTCTGGAGAGTGGAGTCCATCCACACTGGAACTCCCTTAATCTTTCTCTGTGATTCTGAGTTCAGTGACCTGCAGTGGATATAATGCAATGAAAGTAGCATGTAATAAAGAAACATTATGTAACAAGTGTGATTATTTTAAACCAACTCTTAAATTCCTTATAGGATTGTCGTGCATCCACGCACCTGTGCAGTAGCCCTCAGCGGGGATTTTGCTGGGTTTTCCTAAACTTGTGGAAAAGGACATGGGGTGTTCTCATGCTCACACTGAGCACAAAACAAGGTCTGCTGAAGACTATTACAAGGTCCTTTACAAAATAATGGCTGGGGTTTTTTTGTTTTGTTTTGTTTTCTAATTGATAGCAGCTAAATATTCTTATCTTGTTACTATTGCCTTGATGATGGATAACCCATAGCGTTCTTGTTTTGTGTATTCTTCTTTTAAACCTCTGTTGCATAATACACACAAATATGAATACATGCATCTGTTACAAAATTTTCCATTGAGGTCCCCACCAGCAAAAAAAGCCGTAGAGCCACCAATGGGGAGCTGTGGTAATAATACTGCTGTCACAAGGAGTACAGCACTCTGTACCTTTTAAAGAGTCTTAATCTGTAAAGAGAAGAATATATTTTGTTCAATCAACGAACAAAAATGGGAAACAACAGACACTTCTGCAGGCATGAACCTCCTACAGGTCCCTACAAAACTTCCCCCTAAAGAGGGCTTGTCTTCCTCAGTGTCTGTTTTCCAAAATTATATCCTCCACCTTAATAAAATCTATTACCTTTACCACATCCCCTGTCTAACTTACAGTCTTAGCTTGGACGATCACAGCTACAACAACATTGCCACCCTTATGACAAGGTTAAATTCAAGAACATTTACCATTACTTTAGCAGTAGGTTGTCTTGTACTGAAATTGGCAGCTTTACCTTGTTCAGAAATGGCTCTCAAACGGTAATCTGAAAAAAATTTCCGAACACAGAGATGAATGTTATGGTGGTAAGAGAAGAAATATACGTGTCAGGCCTATGCTTATAGTTCAGCAACTGTAGTTAGCTATATTAATTTGTAGATACTATGCCTAAAAGTTCTTCATTATAGCTGATACTGTAACCCTATTGTTGGCCTGATCCCAAACTGACCTTTTTTCATTGGACTTTGATGAATTTATGGCATAATTGTTTACCTTACCTGAATTAAGTAATACATAATTTATCTCTTGTTGGCATCAAACAGCTTGGTTCACTCACTTTTTTACATAAAGGGTTACTCCTTCACAGGTTGACATGAAAGTTAGGCCTACAGTACACACTGAGTGGACATGAAATAGACTTGGGGCTTTTTAGTTCCTCCCCTCCTTAGCTAATATACAGTACTTATAACATACAGATGGGTCTACCCTCTTTCTCTACAGGAGATGCTGTCTTTGCTTATGATAAATACTGTAGAAAAAAAATCCAAACCTTGTCTACATAGTGTAGACAAAAAAATCCGAGCAATCAAAAGCAAGGTTTTCTTTTAGTTATTCTATCAGGAATAGTTTCCTCCCAGTTTTCACTGCTAAATTACTTCCTCTCATGGTCATTACTTGCTATTTGTATAATGCTAGCTATTTTACAGGTTAAGTAAAATACTCAACTGGTTTTCCCACTAGAAATTTCTAATATTAAGACCTGATTCTACAACAGATCTGTCAGGATGGTTTCATGTAGAAGGGCCCAGTGCATTGACACTGGATTACTTCTGAAGATACAAAAGAAATTGATGCTCCTATTTCAAAATAATCCAAATGAAAGAAGTTGAAAACAGCACAAAACAGAGAAAAGGGGAGTCAAGTCTCTAATGAAATGTGTTCATCTATTTGAGCTCTTTTTCTGAATTAAATGCATGATTAAGTCTACATGTTAGCACAAACCTCTCATGCAGCAAGGATTTTCCTCTACCATTTAAGTACCAATGTCATTATCTATCTTATTCCCACTTTAGAAATTGATGTAGCTTACTCAAATTTCTTTTGTCCTGATTTTAAAATCAAATAGACAGAACTAATTCCTCTTTGGGAAGAGACTGACATGGGCTATTGCGACAGTAAACAGGAAAAATTTAACACAGCATAAAAGCAGTGGCCACAGAACTTTTCCCCTCATCAGTCCATTCTTTTCCATCATCTCAGCATTTCTTGCCTTCTTCTGCAAGCGGAGAAGGAAACTCAAATTCCCCCTGCAGCTTTCCAGGCTTTGGAAGCTGGACAGGAGAGGTTACCATAGACCTCCCTATGGTCTATGCCATAGATAGGCATACAAGGGATACCTACTGGGAGAATAACCCATGGTAGAAAGAGCAGCCTCCTCAGAAAGGAGACACAGGCCAGCAAACTGGTCTAGAAAGTACATTATCCCCAAATCCAAAGAAACCCTGGAAAATACAACTCCTCCTTATGACTACACATGAAAATAACATCCCAGCCCAGGAAACCCCCTTGCTAAACACACCAGCAACTGCTGCTGCTTCACCTGCCTCCAGGGTGCAGTGGGGCCAGGATGCTTGTCTGAAGCTGGGGACGCAGCAGGCTGGGCGGCACTGACGCTGGCACTCAGCACATTTAGGTGGGCTTGTAAAGCCATGACCAAAGAGGGTCCATCCCTGCCACGCCAGCCAGGCCCTGAGTTACAGGGCAGCCCTGGTCCCAAAGGGCAAAGATGGTGCCTCCAGCCCCACGTACAGTGGGATCACACCAAGCAAGCTGCCAGCTGGCCAGAAAGCCTGTCAGACCTGCACCCTGCCTACAGGGAGGCATGTCCTCAACCTAATCCCACAGCAACAGGAACAACTCTATAAAAGAGGTTTCTAACTTTTAGTTTGGTTACTCACCCTCTTGGCGTAAGGAACTTGCAAACCTGTATTTGAAAATCAGGTTTGCTTTTAATCTTTTTTTTTTAATCAAAACACATTCATCTCTCTTCCTTTATGAATCTAAAATAAATAGTTCATATGGATTGTAAAGAGCCAAAATGCATTTTCCCAGTCAACAAAACTGCAAAGCATTTATGCAGGGCTGGCAATTTCAGCAGTATGATAGGCTTTCTTGAGGTGTACATAATTATTGACATTCCAGTCTTGATTTCCACTCCAAAACTACCAGAAATAATATTCTGGTCTTTACAGCAGAATTGAATATTTGTCATATTGTCTTTTCTCTCCTTTGGACAATTCAGATGCATTTTCTAGAAGACAGTATTTTGTCACCAAAGGTGGGTTTTTTTTCTTGAGCCCCTGAGCAAGTCTGGGTCCCACATGCTCAAATCTCCTGTTCTGTAGCCAGCTTGACCTCTCTGATGTTAAGCAGCTGGGGTCTTTTGCTTTAAGGGAAAAAAATCCTTTTGTCTTTAAGGGCAAAAAAGGACAGTTTTCCATACACCTCTGTGTCCTATATAATATCTCAGCAGAGTTACAGTCCACATGACTAAACTCTGTAATATCAGGCTATATTCTGCTCTGGTGGCTGTGCTGTTAGTTTCTCAGGAGAAAAAGTACTGACGACAATTCTGTTTTCATTAACTTAGCTGTCTTGTACTAAGCAGTTTCATGCTCTGTTCTTTTTCCAGCTGATAAGACTGGTATCTCTTCTGAGTGATACTCTATGGAACCTTGGAGTAAAGATAATTGATCAAAGCAAAAGCTTACAGATGCTTTCAAACTGATTTGCAGGTATTTGAGTAGAAAAAAATGCAAATGTAGCCAAGAACTTTCTTTTATAAGCCTATGTCACTCATTCTGAGAGCTGGACCAGAGTATCTACAAAACATTCTTTTGGCAGTTGGATTTTCAATAACTATTCCTGTCAGGTAGGAATAAATCAAAGATCATGCATTTAAAATATGTGTTTTCTGTAACCAACACCACAAACTTTGGTCCTAGGTTTGAAAGAGTAGGCTTCTAAAACTGCGTAAAACCCACCGTAACGTTGTAACCTTCAAGTATCAAGTATCCAAAGATCCCTATAATTTACCTTTTAGGGTCCAACAGAATAGAAGAATGAATTCAAAATAATAGTCCACCCCAACTATGTAATTAATTCTTCACAAACCAATAACTAATGGGACATACTGACTCTTTAATTTCCTGGTTTAGCTGAATTTTGTGGACGAAAAAAATTTAATGCTATGTACTATCCACACAATATTGAATATACTTCTTTTAAAGTTTTTTAACATTTAACTTTTCATATGTTTGGCTCAATGTGAGATGTGACATTGACCTGTGTGGGGCTTTTAGAACATCTATAGTAATAGTGTCATTGGTTTGTAAGATCGAAATGGGAAAAAGAGCTCACAACCACACCCATCCATATTTAAATTCTCATAGCTTCATATCAGATGCTGTTTCTAAAACAAAACAAAACACACAACTACACTACAATTATAGAACACATTTTAATGTATTCTATAAGACAGCAAGGAGAACTACTGCTGATGGCTATAATCTTTCCCTCTCAGCCTTAGGTTTTCCTGAACCTCAAGTTATAACGAGCTGCTCAAGTTTGCCTCACTGTAAGGTCTTTGAAGTATGTAGATTGCTGTATTGTTCAGAATTCAGCCATTCTGATTAAAACAATCCCTTCAAACTGGTCTGAAGATGCTGGAATGTATGTATTCATACCAGCTGCTAATTTGCTCGAGTATCTTACTTGCCTTTCTGTAAATATGATCAGAATGCATTAAGGTAAGATGGGTAAGAGAGGTCTCCTGTTCTAGTCAGTGGGTGGGAGGAAACTGTGGAAGGACACTGGATCGTTATCAACAATTAAGTGACAAAACCTGTGTCTTCACTGTAAAGAGGATGATTTGTCAATATGAGCAAACACAAACTCTGAGGTCAAACGCATAGACTTCCAGGCTTGACAGCTATTCTGGGCTGAATGCACAGAAAGCCCTTCTGTGTGAACCTAAGTGAGGACTGAAGCAGCACTTGAAGTTACAGCAGCAGAAAAAGACTGAACAAAAATCAGAATCCCAAAGCAGGCTAATCCTTCTCCTAGGTAAAACAGTATTATATTAATGAGTTTGAAATTATTCTATTTGCTCAACTCTGTAGGAAACTTCACACAAAATAGGTCACAGTGACGGGACTGAAGATTGATGTGCTGACAGAAGGGTGGGTCATGAAAAAGCCAAGGTCAAAGGCAGAACATTTGGGAAAGCCTTTTATATATATACTTGTATTACTCCATAGCTGCGCATTTTCCTCTTACACTGCCTGTTTTTTCCAGCAACACAAAATAGCCATTGGCATTAAGAAACTATTCTTAGACTGAGTAATAGTTTTGCTGCTGATGTGCTAATAATTAATTCTGTGAAGCAGTTCAGTGAAAACTAATTGTAATCTGTGCTGTGGGCTACTGCAAGAGTATGTACTTCTAATACTATTTTATGATTTTCTACTACTTTGTTTCCTTACACTTTGGGAGACTTCAAACATCAAGCTTTAACTAGGTAGTTGCTGGGAAAGTAACGCTGGGCTTTCATGTAATGATGAGACTTGATCACGTATTGACTCTGAACTGACACTGTCTCCCTGTATTTGCAAGTATTTTGTTCCTTCTGAAAGAATTAATTCCTCTAACTGATCAGCAAAATAATACATAATGAAGTAGTTTTGCAACTTTCATTCTAATAATGAAGGAGCAGCAGTCTTGGACAAGTTCTCCATCCCAAATCTAATGTATATCTTTTCATATGCAAAATATAGACCAGTGTTCAAGCTACTGTTCTGAACCATGAATAAGACTTTTCCACTTCAGAATGGTAGCTAATTTGCTTGCCAAATCCTCTGTTTATCAGGAAGAATTTGAATCAGGAAAGTGATTGCCCAGCTATTAAGTCCTAATGGATTCAAGCTGCTATCGAAATATTAAATAGTAATTACAACTATTTATTTTCACTGAAGTCAAAGAATATGTTTTGCAACCTACTTAAAAGGGGGAAAGTTCAGGCTCAAGAAAAGATGAATTTGTCAAAAATTTAATCTTAAACATTATCATAATATTGTATTTTGTTAAGTAAATTATATTCACTTATTTGATTATGTCAAAATTTTGAGTGAATTCACATGGGAAGAAGTAGCACAGAAATCTAAACAACCTATGATATTCACAGACATCTTCAATCGTAACTCTAGTTTAAAAGTGCAATGCTTTTAATCTCTGACAGAGCATTTGTTTAAAGAGGTTGTTAGCTTTCTCAGCATCACAGCATAAATATTCTTTCAGCATAATTACTTCTTATGTTTTATTTCTATTAGACTAAACCACTGGTTTTTTTAAAGAACATTCTTTTCTTGACAAATACTTCCAATGGTATAAGTCACAAAATTTTAAGTGAAAAAATTACCAGAAGTATACAGGAAGAAGAAATATAAAAGAAGAATCCATAGTTATTTCTTCAGACAAGAAAAGCAAAAAAAAAAAAAAAAATCAAGATCATGAACTCCTTTATCTCCTTTCTGTTTTGTTTTGTTTGGGTTTTTGTTTTTTTTTTTTTTAAATTTAGCCCAATCAGTGCAACAAGACACCACCATTATTTCACAGTTTTTTACTCGCAAGGGCAATGTGTTTGTTCCTAAGAGCAATTCAAATGATACATGACTATATTAGAAGAAATATTTGTTAATATTGCTGAAAGAAATACAGAATGATGATTTTAATCCTTACCTTCCTAGGGGTTTTTAAGACAACACAAGAGTTTGTTTTGGTAAACTTTTGGGGTTTGACAAAACTTTCTTGGTTGTATGCTTGTACAATTGTTTGGAGTTTGAATTATTTTGTAATAAAAGAGACTGAAATAAAGCAATGTGAAAACTTCTCAGAATCACAAATAATATTCCAGAATATCACTTGTCACATTCCTTGCAAAGGAGTGTCTCAGAAAATGTCAGCAAAATGCCTATTTTTTTGTTCCAATTAACAGAAAATACCTTACAATCCTGCAATCACTTGAGTGAAATTTATTACTGTTCAAAGGCACACATGATCCTCCACGCCACTTAAACATTCTTGCACAAGCATTATAGGGTACAATACGGCTCCCTCCTCCTAAATATAAAAGTATTTGAAAACATTTTTAAGATCTGAAGTGTAAATTCATGGTTCTGTAGATCATTAATACAATTTCATTCCTATTTTTAAATGTGACTAAAAGAATATATATCCTTAAATAATTCAGAAACAAATCCCACTGAATTTTAGCAGGCCTGGGGGGGCACTGCAGTGTGCCTGTAAGCTGCAAACTTACACATCTGATATTAAAAACCCTTGTAATTTTTTTTTTTTTTAATGGCAGCACATTGTCAGGCATAACAGGAACACGCAGAGAATCAGACATTATGAAAGCACTAATGTTAAACATCTGTTCCAATTTAAATCTTCACACATGTGGACTCACTGCCTGTTTTTTCTCCACCGTTAATGTTTGTACCAGACAGGAAACTTACAGTTTCTGAGAAGGCATTTCATATTCATTAGAGTAAAACACTAAGGGAAGCTAAAAAGGACAGAAGTGGGTAGTATTTATCAGGTGTCTGAATGTTATTTTCAAGCTACTAGGCATATCATGTTTGTTCAAATACTTATGAAATATTTGGACTGTCTTAACTTGAACATGCTTCAAGAGAAAACTTGCCTCTCTTCCATTTTCAGAAGTCTCACTCACTGAAATATAAGCCAAGGTTGACTCAAAATCTGGTGAATCTTCACTTCCAGAATGTCTGTATCCTGCAATTTCTATATTTCTATACTCTGGAAAGTATATTCTGCAAATTATTTTCAGTTCTAAGGCTAAAAGAACCATTTGTGCCTGTTTCAAATAAATTTGCAGTAGAAAGATTTGTAGCTTCATATATTTTTGTTATTTAAAAGGTCTGTGAAACATTTCACCTTAAAAATCAACTTTTCATACTGCAAGTGCTTAAATATCCAATTAACCTTCCTAGATGTACCATTATTCCTCAGCAAAATTCAGTAATAAAAGCTTTGACCTCCTTAGACTTCTTGGTACTTGCTAGACTTAATTTCAAATAATTAACAGAATCATTTTGTTATTTTAAGTTTTGCACAAGAGTTGAAAAAGACCCATTCTATTAAGTAAAAAGTAAGGACAAGCAAACCTAGGGGGTGGGAGAGATAGTGAGGAAAATGTGAGGGACTGGTGATTTTGCAGGTGTCCGGAGTTATATTATGGTGTTAGTGACTGGCAAAAGCAATCTGGGAGACAGCTGGATATAATCACCATAAGGTTTTTACTTTGCCGTGAGTCTTTCTCAGCTCTGAAGTAAGTAGAGGCAATTTTCTTTCACTCTGAAGTGTTTTTTTGTGAAAAACTAAAAAACTTATCATCAGCATCTGTGGACAATCACAAGCATGATGGGAGACTGGGTGTTTAAGCAACTAAACCTTTAAATGTCACTTTAGATACCTTCTGAACACTGGCTTTTTATTGTTACTCCTTAGAAACCCCAGAGAGAAGTCATAGTCCTGTTTTGCTGGTAATGTACGTAAAACCGCCACAATGATAGTCCCCATGTCAGAAATCTACCGTCCTCAACATGACCTGAGCTTGTCAAGTCTTCAGTCATACATGTTTAAGGACCAGATCCTTATCTGATCAAATCAACTTAATGCTTGGGAAATAAATATGTTATTTGCATTTATATCAGAAGAAAGGACTTCTGTGGGTAAAGGGAACTAGAGAAGGACATGCAAAAAAAGTCTAACTTTAGGAATAGCAAATGAGGTTACAGTTGCAGATTTCCCTGCAATAGAGTTTCTCAGAGATTTGAAAGGCATTTTTGAATATTACATTTTGGAAAAAGGACAGAGGCAATCAATTGGAGATACAGGACAGAACTTTACGCTAATCTTTGTCAGAAAAATATAGCGATCTCTTTCTGAGGATCTTGCATTGAGAAGCTGCAGCACTAGCAAAAATCCCATGCTCAGCAGCAGTAATTGTAAGTAGCAATTTGTGCAATAGATTTTCTTTCCATTCCTTGGACATTTCTTTAAGTAGAGATTTATCTAAGAGCCATTTTTGGACATTGCCCAGGACCACAATTACACAGGCTTCCTAATTTCCATCTGAAAAATAGTATCAATAACTTCAATATGCATCTCATATTTTTAAACATATTCAGCATTCTCCAAATTTTAATGGTGATTAGTGAAACTAATGACTACAAATGGATTTGCTTGACTTGATTGCAGAAGCTGTTAATATTAGAGGTTGAGAACATTAATCTCTTGCTTCAATGAGCATTTAAAAGTGTGGAACGTAATGACTTTTCTGTGCATTGCTTTCAGTATATTGCTAAACATTAAAAATATTTTTATTGGATAATAACATATATCTCCTACCAAGAAAAGTGACCCAGAGTGGAAAAGTTTTTATTTGACAGAATAGATTTTCCACAGGAAGACTTTCTTCAAAAGTCATCGCCAAAGGAGTGGGGTTTCTCATACTAGACTATTTCCAGTGCATTACTGAACCAAACCTGCAGGAAATAAAGCATAAGTCTCTTCTAAGTAAATAAGCAGGACTAACTGGTACAGATTAAGTTGTTTCTTTTAGAGACCTACCCTGTGGAAAAAAATAATTTAAATTAGAGTTTAAATTACTCTAACTTCCTTGAGCTGTTTCCTAATGAGTTACCGAAACTACAGTTACAACTCACATCAGGGAACCACCCAATTTGGCATTAGCCTCTGCATCTACTTTTAACAGAGAAGAATGAAGCAATATTTTAGAAATTAAAATTAAAGTGCTGCAGCTGGGCCGAAGAGAAGGATGCTTATATGCTTATGCAGTTCATACAGAATTCTGTATTAGGTCTCTCATTTTCACAAGGTCTAAGAACCAATAGTATCAATTATATTAGGATGGTCTAAGCAGTGGGATAAATATTTTAGGAGAACCCAAAGAAGACTTTGGAACTTTGATGAAACCTTTATCACCCTAATGCTTTCTATTACTTGGAGCTGTGACTGGCCAGCTGTGTCACTTACTAGATTCTCATGCAGCAATTTCTTCACATGTGTAATAGCTTGTGATTACACTTGAGGTGTAATTAGATGTGTAAAATATGATCAACAGCTTCTAGGCCTCATGTCCCTTCAGTAGCTACTAATTCCTCCCATATCTGGTTTTGGTGTGAAGCAGTAGCTGTAAAGGTCATGGGCAGAATGGGACTGTCCCCAGAGCCCAAAATCAGTAGCTGGAGGACTCCACTGTAATGTGTGCATAAGGTAACCCAGTGCCTGGAGTTGCTGTTGCAAATTTCTAAGCACTACATCTAGTTTTCCTTTGGTCTTTTACTCACCAGCTAGTTTATTGGTCCATTGCAAGACAATTGCTCTCGACAATTAAATATTCATATATCTCATCCCTAAGTAGGAGGCTTGGAAAAGGAGACTAGATCATGCATTATGCTTTCCAAAATGCTGAAGTAAAGTTTTTCTTGATGTATTGCTTTTTGTAGGTATGTCCCTTGCCTTGTTTAAATAACGCAAATAAACAGGAATTCTGCTCAAGAACAAGATAGATCTTTAATTTCATTATCACCTGCTTGCAGATCTGTAGTCTGTCATTAATACACAGTTCAATTTTCACATAAAATATAAATTTTTAATAACAGCAGCTAATTCATATAAGTCTTTTTAGAAATAAACGTCAAATCACTTTTTATCCCACTACGTAGCAGCGCACAGAGAGGCAAGGTGACTTGGTCAGTGTCATACAACAGATATGCCCAGTGCTATCTTATGCAACATGCTTTCCTATGCCAAGTACAAAATAAAGAGAAATCCAACTACTTTTATTTCTAGATGTCCTGGTTTCGGCTGGGATACAGTTAATTTTCTTCCTAGTAGCTGGCATAGTGCTGTGTTTTGGATTTAGTATCAGAATAATGCTGATAATACACTGATGTTTTAGTTGTTGCTAAGTACTGCTCATGCTAGTCAAGGACTTTTTAGCTTTTCATGCTCTGCCAGGTGCACAAGAAACTGGGAGGGAGCACAACCAGGCCAGCTGACCCAAAGTGACCAAAGGGCTATTGCATACCATATGACGTCATGCTCAGTATAGAAACTGGGGAGGGTTGACTGGGGGGCAGCAATCACTGCTTGGGAACTGGCTGGGTATCGGTTGGCAGGCAGTGAGCAATTGCATTGTGCATCATTTATTTTTGTATATTAATATTATTATTATTATTATTTTTCCTTCCTTTTCTGTCCTATTAAACTCTCTTTATCTCAACCCATGAATTTTACTTTTTTTTTTTTTCCAATTCTCTCCCCCATCCCATCGGGGAGGGAGTGAGTGAGCAAATGGCTGTGTGGAATTTAGCTGCCTGCCAGGTTAAACCACAACACTAGACAAATGAATTTTCTCTAGAAATGTAAGTATCATTTCTCTTCTTCACTTCTCATTCTAAAATAAAAGTAAATTCTTCCCTTATTGGTCATAGATATCTACATATAACAAACTGCTTTTTAAAAAGGCAGTACCCAGATTTCAATAATTGATTCCAAGTATAATCTTATTTTGTTTACATGCACAAACCACACTTCCAGTGTATGTGAACAAGCAGCAAATAAACAATCATTTTCTTCTGATATCTCCAATCAGCTTCAGTATTCAATGCCTACAGAAAAAATCTTTCTCAATAATTGTTTATGCTCAGAAACCAAAGCAGAATATAAACCTCCTTTCACTCAGCTTCCCCTCCAAGCAATTTCTGTACAGAACTGAAGACATTTCTCTAAAATAAAACATTTACTTGTGTATGCAGAAGCAATGCTTAAAAGTACATGCGATAATACCACATGTGAATTGTCACCATAATATACAATCAGCATTAGCTTAATATATAAAACTAGCTTTCCACTGTATCTACAAAAGAAATTTTCTGAGGAAGGGTACAGTGATGGAAAATTCAGGATATCAATCTTTGAATCTTTAGTTCTAATTGCAGTTTATTAATCAACATGTTTAGTATGCTAATAAATACTCTAGGGAAAAAATTGTAATGAAGCTGTGCAACAACCTGGAGTTTTATTTCTAATGCTCTGATACATTTGGTCAAAACTTTTGTAAGGAACTGTGATGAGTCAGATGGTGTCCCCAAACAGAACTGTTAGAAAAGTTGAGAACTGTATGTTTAATTGGTTTTACTGTGGTGGGTTAACCTTGGCTAAGGGCCAAACTCCCACTTAGCTGCTTGCTCCCCCTCTTCAGCAGGACAGGGGGAGAAAATAGGACAAGAAGGATTGTGATTTGAGATAAAGACAGGGACATCAGTTCCCAGTTACT
Organism: Pelecanus crispus; assembly: GCF_030463565.1. NCBI lineage: Eukaryota > Metazoa > Chordata > Aves > Pelecaniformes > Pelecanidae > Pelecanus > Pelecanus crispus. Next base: position 40,830,479 of record NC_134648.1, on the reverse strand, counting down.
GACTTGGGGAAAATGAATTTAATTTATTGCCCATTAAAATAGACTCGAGTAGTGAAAAAGACAGACAAATATTAAAAGACCTCCCCCCCCGCTTTCCCTTTGCCACTTTACTCCTTCACTCTGAGTATGAGCTGTGGAAAATTTAAAGCAACTCAGTTCAAAGAATCCTTCTTCTATAATGCTAATAACTCATCTAGTGTTTATTACATACCTTCCGGTAATTTGTTCTCTATCGCATGACCATCATCTTAGGAATACTTTTATTTTTCCCCCATTCCAGGATGGTATTTTTCCAGACTTGATCAAATTTTAAGGAGTTTCATAAATTAAACTGAACTTTGAAATTCAGATGCATAACTGTAACTGCAGTAAATGGACACTGTTTGCAGCACTGCAAATAGTTACTGAGAAAGCAGAATTATTAAGCTACAGACCAGATGGTATCTGAAATTCTGTATTCATTGTGCTGGTTACCAACAATTTTATAGCATTTTCCCAGATACAATAATAGCAGTATGTTAGTAAAATCACAGTTTTGTGACTTACCTTGACACCTACATTATGCAGCAGGCTTTGGGGTTTTTTAACTCTCTAGCAATTAGCACCTATGTTAACTTGGAACCTCAGGTTTTGTGGCATAAAAAGTAGGATTCTTGTTCTCATTACTTCAGTGAAAAACTTTAGAGAACAACCCCATAAAAGCTAAATAAATAAAAGGAACAAAGATAGAACCCCATCTGGAAGCCAAACTTATTTGTAAGCCAATTTAGTAGCTTTAGAAAGTTTGGGGATTCGAAATGCTGGATTCAAGCTTCCACAGTACAGCTGTTGTTTTGCTTTTTTTTTGCCTGTTTGTTTGAGGGAGGAGTTATGACTTTGTTATGACTTTGCTTGAATTAAAACATATGTTACACAGAAAAGAGCACTTCTGAAACTTGAATAGCCATTCAAGATTTTAAGTGAAATAATGGTGCTGACAGAGCTGAAATTGAGAAGGGCGAATGCTTGAAAAGATGAGTACAAGATGTGTCTCTGGAACAGTTATTCTCCAAGGAGGTTCAGCAGGTAATATCAGACAGAAAAGAGATTTTTTTCAAAGAGGAGAATAAAAGCCCTAGAATTAGGAAGAATTTGGTTGCTATTCCAAAGTAGGGCAAATTATAGGTGATATATTTGCTCTGAAGTCAATTTTGTATTAAACACATGCTATATCTTTAGTTGGAATATATCAATAACATTTAATCAATTTGGTGACTTTTATAATTTGTAAGTCTTTTGACCAAAATATCCCTGAAAATGTATAGAAGCACAAGGCCGAAGCACTAATTAAATTTTAGATCAAATTTATTAGAGAGTCACCTAGGCTGTTCAACAAGCACTTTCAGTAAACATAACCTGGCACAGATACTGGAAAAAGCATTCCTGGTCACTACTAAAACCATGCTCCAATCCTGATTCCTCCCATCCTTTATACCAGCACAAATGATTGTGTGTGTTTATACAGAGAACTGGGTCAGAGAGCTGAGCAGATAAAAATGGAAAGGAGGAAGAGAGAGGGAGGAATCATTTTCTGTCAGATCAGTTCCTGCATCCAATTCCCTACTTTGACACACGAACAATTTTCTGACACAATTGAGCCTTGAGAGCAGGAATCACAGAGGTAAGGAGTGAGCAGGACTTCTTCAGGTGGAAGTGGTGACCTGTAACTGCTGAAATGGCTGCTGAGAAATTCCCATCTGAGAAACACCAGATTCAGACTGTGGTATGAGCTTACCCTGCTGATCAAATTTTTTCTAAAATAATTGACAGGTTGACTTTTTATTAGCAGTATTTATTTGTAGCAGGATTATCTAAGCAAGTAAAAGACAAACATCCAGTAAGGATCAGAAAGGATAAGCTACAATAAACTTATTTCTATCTTACTATTAGATATTTTTTTTTTCTCCTGTGTTACATGTTTCTCTCTTGCACTTTAGCCTGAATCGCACCATTTTCATCTACTCAATGATACCTTAGGATTTAAGATCTTCTTTTAACCTTCTCAGCTATATGCAGGTTACCCAGGCTGGTCAGCTAATGAACCCAGGCATCCTGTTGGTCATGATATTTATTTATCTTTTATACATCAGTTCAGAATCCAATGTTTTGAGCAATAAGCTACAGTGAAACCTCTTCAACATGTATCAAATGAAAACTAATGTTTGCTTTCTAGTAGCTCCTACTGCATTGTTGAGCAAGCAGCAATCTTATGTTAATTTTTTGACCTGACATTTCTGGCAGTTGCAGAAGCTAGAAGAATGTATCATGAGGTCAATTTGCACTCTGTGTGTAGCTGCCAAATACGGGTCGCTGTTTCTATCTAGGGAGAAACAGCTTGTCTTTTCCTTTTTCTCTCTTTTTTCATGATAACATTTTCTGTAGGAGATTCTTCTTTATATCAGTGCCAGCTCCAACAGCAAAATGCAATTCCCACAGCCCAATGCACAATCTATAAAATTATGTAACTGAAACCTTAAATTTTTTCTTCTGCTACTTTAGTCTGGCATAAAACTTCCTTTAGGAAGGGAAATATTTTCTCTTCAGACAGCAATTTCATACTGTTGATCATCTTCTTTATTGACTAAGACTTTGTATGAAGAAATGAAACCAAGTATATTTTGATTTTTATGTGCCAGTTACTGATCACAATAAAATACAACCTATTACAGATTATCTGCTCAGATTTCCTGTGGCATTGAAGAGGCAGAAAGATACTGTTGCACTTCACCATAGCTGGATCTTGTCTTTTGCTAATTGGCTATCTAGTTCCACACTAGAACTGATTTGGGATCCTTGCTGCTGTGTGTGCTAGAAAACAAGGTACAATGTGGAACTTCACAGGCAGAAAATGGCATATAAACAATTGGTACACAAAAGTTCTCCAAATATCATCAGATTTATTTTTGGAAAAGTGGGCAAAATATGCAAAGGAGCATGTCAGGTCTCCTCTGTAGTATTCTGCCCTCTGCAGTCTTCTGCCCTCTGCCACAGATAGTTATAGGACAGTTTGATTTTGTGGGACCTCTGTGGTCCCAGGTTGGGATGTACATCTGATCATACAGAGAAAAGGAGTAAGTGAGGTGTTATCTTAGGCCTCCTGTACTGAGATATGGGTCAGCCCAGGCTAAGCACACTTTGGTTCATTCTGTTATATGAAGAATGCTATCATTTGCTGTGGGGCTTCCTGGAGCTGAAGTGCTTCTTTAAGTCTGGTTTTACTACTGGTAGAATGGCTGAGGGTCCTCAGGAGATTTTAAGAGGATTTCAAATAAAGGCTTAGTTTCTGTTTCCTGTTCTTAAGAAGTCACTTAGGACATACTATTCTACTTTTTGTAGAAGCTGTGTTTTAAGAGAAAGAAATTATTTTCAAAATGCTCCAAAATATAAAACTGTGCTTCCATACTGTTGGAGCTTCCTTTCACCATCTTTCAGGTTGACAGTAAAAATCAAAGTATCTTCTAACTGAACTAAGCACAAGGCCTCCCCATATAAAACAACAGCCCTGCAAGAGGAAAACACACTCAAAGGCGCAACGTAGTCCTTTAAGAAGAGTGGTGTGCTTCTCCCTGTACAGCTTGCTCTCTGATAATGTACAAAGCTGAGAGAGAAAAGTAGAGCATCATCTTTTAACACTCTCATATTTCAAGTCTATAATGCCTAAGATTAGAATCATAGAATCATAGAATCATTTAGGTTGGAAAAGACCTTTAAGATCATCCAGTCCAACCATTAACCTACACTACCAAGTCTACTCTAAGCCAATTGAGGGTAGACTAGACTAAACCATGTCCCCAAGTGCCACATCTACCCATTTTTTGAACACGATTGTGGCTGCATAGTAGGCAGGTCTGCAAGTGAGGCATGTTTTCTGTGTCCTTTATGTTCTCCATTAACATCTACACAAGGACAGCTGCAACTTGGCCCCTTAGGAGTCCTGGAGATTAACTATCCGCTGGTCTTCCAAGACAGCCATATCAGCTGTAACATAGATTTCACTGGTTTGAAGCTTAAATAGATAGAGAATAAAAGTGCTGCAGCATAGACATGCTAAAGCAGAGCAGGAGTAATTTTCAAGGTAGGATACAGACAACTTGGTGCTTGCAATTAAAATAAAAAAACAGAAACACGTATCGAGGGCTTGCAAACAAAATTTTCAATCTGTCACAGGAATTTTCTTTCATATTGTGGAAAAGTAAAGCCCTGATAATTTCTCATTCATCACGTTTTAATAGAAAGAAATAATGATAACTTCATGAAACTGTGCCTGATTCATGCATGTTTTAGTTCTTCCAGGGCTTGTAAATGCTTCCGTTCATTATGAGCAATGGGTAGCTGGTGGAATGGGCACTGACACTCTGATACCAGGATGACTGACCTGTTCATCCAGATGTATCCTTGTCAGCCGGAGAAGCACCCCTCCAACCTGTCCTCCTGTCTGCTGTCATTTGGCCATTTCTCACATCAAATCACAGAATAGTTTAAGTTGAAAGGCACCTCTATTGGCATCTATCCCAACCCCCTGCTCAGATCAGGTCTAATTTTACCAGGTTTCCCCAGGACAAGTCCAGTCAGGTCCTGAACACCTTGAAGGCTGTGGAGTCCACAACCTCTGGGGGCAACTTGTTCCTCTTGGTAAAAAAGTCTCTTTATATCTAATTGGAGTTTTCCATGCTCCAGTCTGTGCCTGTTCCCTCTCATCCCATCGCTGAACACCTTCAAGAAGAGTCTGACATCTTCTCTCCACCCTCCTAGCAGGGATTTGTAGGCAGTGGTAAGGTCTCCCCAGAGGCTTTCTCTTCTCCAGGCTGAACAAACCCAGTTCTTGGGCTTCTCCTAGCATGTCCCATTTAGGACGAGAGGAAATGGGCTTAAGCTGCGTCAGGGGAGGTTTAGGTTGGAAATTAGGAAAAATTTCTTCACGGAAAGGGTGGTCAAGAATTGGAACAGGCTGCCCAGAGAGGTGGTGGAGTCACCATCCCTGGAAGTGTTCAAAAAACAGGTAGATGTGGCACTTCGGGACATGGTTTAGTCTAGTCTACCCTTGATTGGTTTAGTGTGGACTTGGTAGTGTAGGTTAATGGTTGGACTGGATGATCTTAAAGGTCTTTTCCAACCTAAACGATTCTAAAGCCAGCCCTCGCGGCACACCTCAGCTCTTGCCAGCTTCTCACACCGCAGCCTGCCCTGCCTGGGACTTCCTCAGCTGAGAAGGTGGTTGAATGCATAGGAAGGAGAGTTAATTGGGTGCATGGCCTTTTATTACTTCACCCCGCTCTTGCAAAAAACCTCATCACTTTCAAATTTTGTATCAAACCTCGCATTTATTTTTGGGTGAGAATAATAAAAACTTGTGCCCCTGGCAGTTAGGCAGAAGTAAGTGAAATTACAGCATTCCCTGAACAGACTAAAATTTTCCTGATTAAAAAAAAAAAAAGAGAAAAAGGTGGGGCCAGAATGGAAAAATTGTGCATATTTTTAAGCTTTGCTGAATTCTAAACATTTGTCCAAGGATTTTGCTAAACACAGATAAATTTGGGTTGATCTTACAGTGATAGACAAACTGCAACTAGAGAAAATAAGGCTTGAGTTTTTTAAATAGAAAAAATCTGAGTGTTTAGGAAAACGGTTTTAAAATATTTTTGAATGAGCTTTATATTACACTTGAAAAACGGCATTTCTGTGTATACAAGGAAGGAAGATTAGTTAGAAAACTATTTTTAAAATTGTGCAGACTCCATTTACATTTATAATGTCTCTTGGAATTAAAGTATAAATATTTATGAATTAATGTTATTAATTTCTGTAGCAAATCAGACTTTTATTTAAATATTTCTGAATAAAGCTATTTCCTCAGATAATGGAATCCAAATGATTAAATAAATAATATTAATTTATAATAAATATCTAACATGATATTGTCGAAGTAGTTGTTTCTTCTGCTTTTTATCTTTTACTATCACCTATCCTAATAAGATTTGAGTGAAAAAGGTAATTAGTAGTGCGACAAAGCTGTTCAACTGATGAACTAAACCTTTTAATTATATGGAATATTACAATTTTTTTTTTTAACAAATCAAATTTAATCCCCCAAGGGGACTGGTTTTTTAGACATTCAATGAAACCAAAGGAAATATCTTCAGAACCTGATTTAGTCTACTAGTCTATTGTTGCCTTCCACAAGTGTTAATTGCCATGGGACCTAAGAAGGGAAAGGCACTTATACTGAAACTAATGGCAAATAATTTCTTAAAATGTCCTTTTTATGAATTATTTTTTCTGTGTAATAGGCTATATGCTATGGAAGAAATCTTCAGAGAACTAATAGCAAGTATCAGCAATTTACAACTGATTCATTACTGAATTACTACTTAATGATCATTAGAAGTGAGTTAAAATGTATTAATCCTTGTTCATGGAAGATAATGTTGAGGTATGTGTAACTGAAAGCTGTCTATATCCACAGATACAGGGAGCTGATATCATATTAGAGGATAACATGCAGTTTGTTTAGGAGTCTTGCTAGTTAACATACCTGTGTTGCATATATTATATATTATTGATGAAGTTAAAAATACAAAGGAGCAGTTTTAGACGGTAGCCAAAGCTTCCAAAATTTCTGTTTCGGGCCTTTCCTGTATACAAAATAGACTGAGAAAACAGACTTAAAAATGAAACTGTAGAGCCAAGATTTTGTGTGTTGTTTTAAATAAAAAAAGTAAATACCATACAAGCTTGTCTACATACACATATATATATGTTTTGTCCAGAAGAAAGAGAAAAATAAACAAAAATAGATAATGAAAAAATCTTTCAGTGCTGGAAGAAAAATATGTTGAGAATGACCTTTTTTCTATTTTACCTGGAGTTTTTTGTTTGTTTGTTTGTTTGTTTCCCATTTTCCAAAGGTGGAAAAACCTTCTTTTCTATATGAATAATTTTTAATAGGAATTTTTATCTTTAGCAACTTGAAGTGGAAAAAAGCTTCCATTTTACAGCCAAATCTAGGAATCATGGCAAATCACGAAAAAGAGTAACATTCACTTTTTTTTTAAAAAGAAAACACCCAATATGACAGAGACAGGTGTTGAAAGTGAACATGGTGGTGCAGAAGGTGGCACTGTTCCCCCTGGTGAGTTTAAATGCTACTGTGGTGTACAGGGACAGGGCGCAGCTGTCATTTAATGAAGTTGTATGAATTCCTTCCCTATCCCCTAATGCATATGACAAGGAAATGGAAAAATAAAATTTATGTTAATGTTTTGCTTATTACTTACTGATATAAGTCAAGTAATACCCTATTACAATTCCAGTTATGTCTCTTACCTGCCTCCCTGTGCTTATAGTATATAAAATCACCTCTGTTCACATTACAGTAATACAGACTATACAATTTCATTATGAATATTTTTTTGTTGGTGCTTTTTTTTGTCATGGTCAGACATTTGTGATATGGTCGTTATGTTCATTCTGCCCACAAATATACACCAAACTCAGTAACGAGAGTATCTCCTAATTATCTCTTATCTCACCTCTGTAAACTATTTTGCAATTGCTTTCTCTAATAAATAAAAGAATATTTACAGTTTTCAGTAGTTTTCAGAAAGGAAAATAATCTACTTTCTAGCTGTAATGTATTAACTGAAAAACTGTAAAATAACAGATGTCATTGCAGATTGGATTTATTTTTCCAATATGCTTTTAAATGAATGAATGTGAAACTGTTAATACTTGTTGTATCTCAGAAAGTTGGTTATATTTACATGATTTTAATGTCTGTTTTTTAATGTTAGAACTGCAGTCATGTATGTGGGAGGTAACTGATGTTTGGCAGTTTCCCAAAAGAGCCTAGCTGCTATGAGCTTGTCATTTAGGATGACAGCCATCTTTTCTTTCCTATTTATTTTGTGATTTCATAAATCAGATCTTTTTTTCACAGTTAAATACTGAATGCAGCATTTCTACTCATGGTAGAGCTCAATAGTCAGATAAATGTTCCAACAATGCTATATGGACAAATGAAGAAGGATATAATTTTCCTGGAAAAAAGACATTCTAGTCTCCTAAAGCAGTCTTGCATTGTGGTTGAAGCTGTACAGAGACATCTTCTTCTGGATGCAGATAAAGAAATACATGTTGATTAATTACCTGTAGGCATCTTGAGAGTGTGATAGAATGAGATCCATTAATAAACCAACCTGCAGAGATTACAGTTAGGAAAAATAACATTGTAAAGAGTGACGTCCTACCACTCTGAATCTGTATCCTTGAATGCTGCGGAGTCACATATACTTACTTTAATGCCAAAGACATTTTTTTTTCACTTCTGTGTTATAGTATCAGTACAGTTATGGAAGAATGAGCTGGACTGCAGCTTCCCCTCTACATCATCCAAACTGTCAGCTTAGCTCTGTCTGCAGAGTCCTCATTAGAAAGGGGAGTGGAGGGAATGAACAGCTTGCTTTTTTCAGATTCCAGATGGAGTTTGTAAATCTGACAGGTGGGGAAGAGAAATGAGTGGGTAAGAAAAATTTTCATACTTGTGAAATGACAAAAATGTCTCTATAAAGCCTTGAGAAAATGAATATTGGACAAACCAGGGTTGTATATTATACCTTTCCTGAGTATAACAGCATTTGAGGGGTTAATAATTAAAAAATACTTGTAACTAAAACCCAGATAGTCTGCAATTGGAAATACATCAAATGAATACCAGCTGAGATCTTTGTCCATTAATAGATTACTTTGCAGAAAGACTTGCGTTATTAGGTGTTTCATTTGACCCTAATTTTCCTGTATCCTCCATGTACAAAATGTTTCTCTGCTATAGAAATATGAATCTTACAGATACAGCCTACTTGCCTGTTTTTAAAATTCAATCATGTATTTTCAGGCATCAAACTGTACAAGGGCCATACGCAACACACTTTTTACTTAGTTTCACTTAAATTTTTAAGATTTCAGATAACTTTTAATATGTTGGGTTCCTTTTTGAGCTTGCAAGCATGAGGCTGTGATTTTCCAGATATGGGTATTATATGAAACTGCACAGGTGACTAACTAGGCAGCTGTCTAGCTTCAGGTCAAGACTTATCTGTTTGCTTGCTTCACATCTGACTGTGCTGCTTATCCTGAAATGAACCAGACTTAAATGAATACAGCAGTAAGTTTGTATAAATCATACTTTCCATTTTACACATTTGCAGATATTGGAAGCAATGGAAAGGAAGCCAGGTTGAAAGCTTAAAAGCTAAGCTGTATACTACAAGGCACTCAATTTCTATATTTCCCAAATGTATCTGAAAAGCAAAAAGTAAGGAAAGAGCATGGAAAAAAAAATTTGAATGTGTGATAATGAAATATATAAGACTGAACCCCAAATTTCCTTTACCAGTTTGTAAATAAGTATGTACTTGTATCTGAGTGCTCTCTGCAAATCCAAGCTAAGCAGCTATGCAACACTACTGGCAGCAGCAGGTAGAGATGAGGTATGTGGAAGCATATGGGGGTTTGTGCAGCAGGTTTCTGGAGCTCTGAACTAAAATTTTGCTGCCTGGCTGGCTACCACTGTAGGAAAATGAACTACATTACACATGTGGTTCCTTCCAGTCCTATTTGGGAACAATTGAACTGAAATCCCTGACCATGCTGAAGTATTTCCATTCATTTGAATATGCCTGGATTTAATTTTAATTTACCTTAATTTAATTTTCTACGTGGTCTGTTTGTGTTCCCATCTCTGAATTTGCCTATATATTTATATAGACATATATACACTAAATATATAATTATAATATATAGATATATACACTATATGCACAAATATATATACTTCCAGATTATAGTGTGTCATGATATAGCCTTTAGTTGGCTTGTAAGCTCCTCCAGAGCATAGGTAGGTAAAATAAACACTACGTGAAGTAAATAGCTATATGTCACTGTGTTGAGATCTCCAGTACTTTATGGCATTTGAAGATTCACAGTACAAGTAACTCACAGAAATTCTTTCATATCTGTCATGGTTTAGCCCCAGCCAGCAACTAAGCACCACGCAGCTGCTCGCTCACTCCCCCTGTCCCAGTGGGATGGGGGAGAGAATCAGAGGAGTAAGAGTGAGAAACACTCCTGGGTTGGGATAAGAACAGTTTAATAATTGAAATAAAGTAAAATAGTAATGATAATAATAACAAAATAATAATAACAAAATAATAATAACAAAATAATAATAATAATAATAATAATAATAATAATAATAATAATAATAATAATAATATACAAAGCAAGTGATGCACAATGCAATTGCTCACCACCCACCAACCAATACCCAGACAGTTCCCGAGCAGCGATTGCTGCTTCCCGGCCAACTCCCCCCCAGTTTATATACTGAGCATGACATCACATGGTATGGAATAGCCCTTTGGTCAGTTTGGATCAACTATTCTGGCTGTGCCCCCTCCCAGCTTCTTGTGCGCCTGGCAGAGCATGGGAAGCTGCAAAGTCCTTGACTAGCATAAGCAGTACTCAGCAACAACTGAAACATCAGTGTGTTATCAGCATTCTTCTCCTACTAAATCCAAAACACAGCACTATGCCAGCTACTAGGAAGAAAATTAACTCTATCCCAGGCAAAACCAGGACAATATCACTTATGATCCAGGCCTTGACCTTCCTAAGAAGTGGCATACAAAAAATATTTTAATTTGGTCAAAAGGAAATAAAATATGATTATCTTAAAACTAAGCAAGTTAATCGTGCACAATAATATATGCCTTTACAGAATTATTCCAAGATATTAAGAAGAAAACTTACTTTCTGTTAGCCTGCCACTTTTGAATTACATGGTTAAAATGGAATTTTTAAAAAAATCAAATTTCCTTCTCAAATTTTTCATCATTCTTCCAGTTTTGTATACCATTAGTCTTGAAATAATTTATTAGTTTTACATTTTCTTATTTTGAGCTTTGTTATTGTATGTTTCACTTGACTTTTCATGCAGGAGCTGAAAATTGAAATATAAGGAATGTTACATAGGGTCAGGGCAAAGATCTGTCTAATCCTTGCAGTGGCTGATAGCACATGCATAAGGGAAGAGTACAAGAACCAGGGCATTTATATGATCCTTCCCCTTTTGGATTCTGGCAGATCAGTTAAGCTGGAGGTTTAAAAGCAAAATTTTATGTTTAATAGCTATCAGTGGAACCATCTTGCAAAAATTATCTTCTCCTATTGTCTTTCAATATATGAAAAAGATTTGTGTTTATTTTTTACTTATAGTGCTTTACCCTTAAGCCTTTATATTAGAGACTGAATCAAGACGACTGTACTTTTCCCTAAAAGAATGGCCCCAGAAGCTGTGAATCCATCAAATGATGTCAAAGCACCTAGAAAAACTGATACGTAAAAAGCTATTTCTGTAGTCTGAAATGGGCTCTTGGCAGGGTTTCAAAATCCGGATATAAATTCCTTCTGACCACAGAAGGCCTGCTTCTGGGTCACAGAAGAGCAGGTGCTTTCAAGGAATACGACATTCATGATTTTACTCTCAGTGGAGTGTAAATTGTTAAAGGCTGCATGCCTGCAGCCTGCATTCAGAAAGAACTCTGGCTCCTTTGTATTCACACAGGAATATCAAACTCCTAGATATCCTCTGCAGAAAAAAATTATATGCTGGGAAAATAAAGGTCCTGCCTCTGCTGCAGGAAAGTATTACACTGATGCTTTTAGAAATTGTAGAAGGATATTTGTGACCTGCTATGCTGTGCTGTACACCATAAATTCTTCAGGTTTTTGCTACAAGGTGTTATTTTTACTTTAGTTGGATTTAGAAAGCAAAATACCTTTTAAGCTAGTATTTCACACCTCTCTGTCTGCAAAGTGTGCAAAAGGAAAAGGATTGTTTACTGGTTGACTCTAAGAATTCTAATTTCTCTTCCCATTTTGTATCTTTATGCCTTAATCTAAGCTCTGTGGGAACAGCCATACTATCTATTCTCACAGAGGCTCTAGGCAGAGATTTATTAGCAACATGCTTCTGAATTCTTGAGATTAATATAAGACTGAAATGCAAACTGCTCTTACTGATTATAGAAATCGCAGCCTATAGAGCCAGGATAAAGCATTTTTCATAAACTTAAGCTGGAATCGAATGCTGCTGCATTTGTATCCAGCGTGTATTAGAGGTAGATAGTAAGAACTACCAGAGTTTCATTACTTTTGTTTCCAACTAAAACCCCACATATTCTAAAAATATACTTAAAATATTTCTTGGGCAGCCTCTAAGAGTGCTTGACTTCAAATTAGTCATCAAGTACTGAGGGATAACTATAGCACCATAGCAGTCTGTGAGGAATTGTGGTTCTCATCGCTGAAGCAGAGACAATTGCTGTGAGCAGGCTCTCCACCCTGGCCATCCTATCAACACTCGGTTTGGCAGGGTGGTGAAGAGACAGCTTAGCTTATTTCTGCAAAAAACGTGTCCATGCGTTGTTACTCTGGAGCATTAAGAGGAAATCTGTGTGAAACAAATCAGTGGTAATTTTGCTGTCGTCTTCAATGGCTATGGTCTACCATACTATCAGAGGCTCAAATGTGCTTGCTAGTCCATTTCCCCAGTGTTAGTAGTATCCACCTGACAACAATACCTTCTTTCTGCAGAAGTATCCCCAAAGCCTCGTGACCTCCTCGTGACACTCCCCTCTCTTTCCATTTCAGTCCCACATACCCTTACATGCACCAAAAAAGCCACACAGGAGCAGAGTGAAAACCAGCCCTCTCCTTTCTCAGGCAAACCCCATGTTTCAGGTATCTAGCAACTGATTGACACGCACAGGCCTTTTTCACTCAGGCTATGAATGCCTATATAAGGATATTTGGCATATAAAAATTTCTTCAGCAGTCCCCACAGATGCCTTGATCACCACCATACTTTCTCTCCAGCTTTCACCAAAG
>NC_134648.1:39567495-39577495 GCF_030463565.1 Pelecanus crispus | reverse complement strand
GAGCACTGTAATAATTCTTCTTCCTATTACCTTATTAAATCTCTCAGATTATCCTATCAATATATGGAAGATTAACTCCAAACAAACTGTGGGGCCACGGGGAGAGGGTACCTTATACAGGCGTAATGAAACCCTATAAACGTAACATCATATATTACAGTTATCTCTGTATCCTAAAAAGAAAAATAAAATTGCTGTTGTCATTAAAATAGATAAATTCTTTACTTAGAGACTTAGAATCCTTTTAGGACATTGAATCTTGTATTGGTCTTGAATTACAGGGTGCAAAACAGCATTCTAGATGTGGTCTAATAAATACTAAGTAATGGGGATAATCACTTCCCTCAATTTACTGGCTCTGCTCCTTTTAGTAAAGCCCAGGTTGCTGTTGTCCGCCTTCTCTGCCACAATACAGTGCTGGCTCACGTTCAGCTTGCTGCCCCACCAGGGCCCCCAGGTCCTCTTCTGCAGACCTGCTCCCCAGCCAATCCGTCCCAGTCTGCATTGTTGCCAGGGGTTCGTCCTTCCCAGGTACAGGACTCTGCATTTGCCCTTATTAAATTTCATGAGATTCCTGCCGGCCCATTCCTCTAGCCTGTCTGTCTAGGCCCTTCTGAATGGCAGCCCTGCTTCCCAATTTGGTGTCATCTGCAAACTTCAGGAAAGTATACTCTTTTGCATCCTCAAGGTCATTGGTAAAGATGTTAATCAGGAATAGAATTTCTAATTGCAAGTACATAAAGAGGAAAAAGTGCAAAAACTTATCCGGATTTTTAATCTTACCTTTTCTGCCATCTTTTTATTTACACTTAGATAATAATGTAAAATGCAGTCTCAAGCTGTTTCTGTATGACTGACTACCTGCTATTGATTATTAACACGACAGTAACGTGTATAAGGTCAGAATATCCTCCCACCTTCCTCTACTTTCTCTTAGCTATTGACTAAGCAACTTTAAAATGTTTAACAAAAAAAAAAAAAAAAAGCAATGAGATGCAGTTTATATGCTTAAGTTGAGTGGTTGAGCAGAGCAGTGCTGGTATCCATCGCTTCTGTTGAAATGCATCTACAGTCCACTTGACAAGTGAAGGCAGAGAGATGGAAGGCAAGAATTAGAAAACAGTTCTAAAACAAGCATTCCACAGCATTACAAATTGCACAATACAACTATAATTATTAAATTTTAGACAGTATGTATAATAAAAGGTAATGCAAAACTCTGACTTGAAAATCGTCTAGTATATTTATACAGCATACATAACATAAATAATCTATTTGCTTTGAGAACACTACCTAAACATGAGTTCCTTTTATGTCAACAATATTTAACGTACATAAAATCCATTTCAAAGTTGTATCACCTCTGCTAGAAAATACTTCATACTTAGCTTTTAGAAATTATTTTCAACTCTGAAGAAGCTGTTATGCAAGAATCTCAAATTGCTTAAATCTCCAGCAATTAAAATATGTATTTGAATAAGTCTTATTTCACATTTTTCCTTATTACAAAGTGTTTGATACCTGATATATATACTGTAGGAATACGCTGCATCTTCCAGAAGTGTATTACCATTGACTAATTATCAGAGTGCACTAATGCTGAATCCATAGAATTAAGAATTTGATTTCAGGCCGGTAGCCTGGAGTTATGTTAAAATACAGCACATTTAAGAGAATTTGCTATGTGCCTAACAAATCTAGATGCACAACAGGGCCAATCACTAGTCTTTTAGGCTGTGAAAATGCTAATTGCAATATATTGCTGCTTGTAAAAACAGTCTTGAATATAACATTATCTTCACTTTATGTCTACTGAATATCTGAAAACTTAGATTGTGGTAGGTTGTCTTCTAGTAAAAATTACATGTGCACAGTAGGTCTTGTCAATGTTTTGTTGTACTTTTTTGCGTGTGTTTTTCCACGTGGATGAAATTTTGTTCAAGCCAATTAGTATCAGAAAACAAGAGCTTTTTACTTAAGTCAAGAGTATTGTGCTGAGTGACTTCTGACTGTGGTCCGTTAAGTTTGCATTCTGTTGGCTGACAGTTGATTTAACTGTTCAAAAAGATAAAATTGCATAAATTCCAGTTTCTTTGCATTTGCACGCATATTATTAAACACGGAGTCTTGAGAAAGTGTCATTTTTCATGCTGACCAATGATAGGGTTTTCTAAACAAGCATTTGAAAGTTACTCTTAATTTTTCCATGTCTCTGTCTCATTACTGTGTATCTTCAGCTGTGTTCCTTTAGTTGCCTTGGTGAGAATGGAAAACCAATAGGATAGGAACAGCTTTCAAACCAGATTAGTTGCACTAGTGAAAACAAATTCTACATCCTCAAAACAGAACAAAAAAGATTCCTTTGCTTGCATGTCCAGAATAGATTCTGCCTCTGAAATTAGAGTATATGCCAGTTTTTTGATCTGCTTGTCAGTATTTCACTTGTTCTCTTTTTAGGAATGGGGAGCTATTTTGCCTTCACCATTAGATTGACTGTTAACGAGCTGCTTTTTTAGTTTGCCGTACAATAGTCTTATCATGTAGGGATGCTGTTACGGAAGAGTTCTAATGCAGGTATTCAAAGCAAACTTCTCTTACAAGTGAAAATTGGCAACTGAATTAAAACTTTTGCAGAAGAAACTGGGGAGCGGTTCTAGAGTCCCAATGTTGGATGCATGCGAGCAGCTTATTTTCATCCCATTAACTCTTGGATGAGAAAAGCACAGTGGAACAGAAGCAGGAGGCTGAGGCTACAATGCAAAAGAATAGTTTTCATGTGACCAAATTTACTCTATACTTTCAACATGAATACTGATGTTAATTTAGTGAAGTCAGCACCCTTGGTCTTTCTTTTCTTTTTATATGTGGGAAAATATTTGGTTTTATTTCCACTCATTCTGGACAGTATGCACAACAGAAGTGAATGATGCTGACATGACTGGCTTTCTAACCACTACACACCACCACCTTCTTGATAATCTTGAAATACTAGCTCATTCACTAGCCATGCTTTAGTTTTGGTCCAAATACTACTCCCAGTTTACAAATGAAACAGTTGAACCATGAACAGGTTAATTAACTTGGCCACAGTCCTGTAGAGAGCTTGTGTCAAAGCAAAGACAAGGATTCAATCTTACACTTGACAGGCATGGATTTATGAGAGCTAGACACTTCTGAATTCACATGTACTCATTCCCTGCTTCCTCTTTAAGCTAGAAGGGGAAAATGGATGAACACAAAATGAAGGGCAATTTTTCTTTTTAACCTCTATAAGTCTGTTGTCCACTTTTTCACAGAAAATTCAGTAGCTTTTCTATAACACTGAGCAAGGCTCAGTCTTCCCATTTCTGTGTAAACGTCTGATGAATGCAGCCTCAGTAGTGCACTGATAAATCGGTGCTGGAGAGAATTTTTCTTGAGACAATATTGCTGAGAAAAGCTGTTTGCCTTCAAATCCTAAAAGTTACTTTTCTTTGGACTATTCCAACTTCTCTTTCTAGAATATATTAGAGAAAGCCAATGTCCTAAGTAGACAAAGAACATGCTTGGTGTTAAGCATTGCACATCATTGAGCTACTTGACCAGTGTCATCTCAGATCATGGCCCTCAACTACAATGAATTGTTTCTGTTTATAGAAATGGATATCTTTAAACTCACAGGAGGTGAACATCCATTAGTGTGAGATCCATTCCTTCCATAGCAGATTCACTAGGATCTGTGTAAATATTGCTACTTCAGTGTAACTTATCAACAGCAGCAGGAATGGGCCTTGCTGTCTTCTCTAAAAATGCCTTTCAGTGCAAATAACCCAATCTAAACTTCTCTTGAAACCTTCCTGTAGCATATATGCAGCATTGTGCTGAAGCACGAGCATTAAATCCCTGGAATATCTTACCACCTGTTTTGTCCTGAATAACTACAGCATCCATGTCCTTTGTACTGGAGGAGCTAAAAAAGCATTGCATGACTTAACTTTGCTCTACTTCAGAATTACTCTGCTTGACCAAAAAGCTTAAAAGCTAAAAAGGGTGCTGAATGCAGTGCCTGAAGGGTATTATTGAGACATCTCAATTAAAAAGGTGACTATACAACAAAATGCAGGAAAAGTCATCTGAAAGGGAGATCCAAATGTGTGACATCCTCAGAACGGTCTTAAGCAGCCAATGAAAAACACCAAAGAAAGCACTGAAAAGCAGTTGAAAAAGCATTGAAAAACAATTTGCTGAGGGCTGCTGCTGGGATTTTTTTTTTTCCATGTAGGATCTGTGACCCTGAAACCTCTCCTTAGGTTAGGTGTCCCAACCTTTTAGTTAAAATAAAAACTCCTTTTTTAATTTCTTTTTGGGGTCTCCTTTCTCCAAAAGCCTGCAAGCAATAAATTTACCTGAGTTTGATCACTTCTTTGACTAAGGAGGTTGGAACCCACTCTTCAAAAATCACAAGAAAATAAGCAGGTCAACAAAGTCTAATGCTACTAGCTGAGATCTCTTCTGATTTTTAAATGAATAGTTAAACATTAGGTAGGCAGATCATGCAAAAAATGTTTGTAGAACCCTCAGGCAGGAGGGGAAGACATGAAATCCCAGCCCTACTCAGTTGCATTGCTTTGTGGTTGCAGCGCAGTCAGCACTGTGCTCTTTGATGCCTTTGAGAGTCTGATTCAACTCAGCAGCAGAACTCTGGGCTCCTTCTGGGTTAAACTGCAGCTGTACAAGGGAGACGTTGATCAACCGAGGTGAGTTCACTGGAGGGCCACCAGGATGGTAAAGGGGCTGGAGCACTTGTCCCGTGAGAAGAGGCTGAGGGAACTGGGGCTTGTTCAGCTGGGAGAAGAGGTGGTTTCAGCGGGGGCTGAAGAGCAGCCTGCTGGTACCTATGGGAAGGTTATTAGGAAGACACATGTAGGCTGTTGACACCAGTGACGTGGTAGGATGAGAAACTATAAATTGAAACAAGAGACGTGTACAACGTAACAACTTTAAATAACTTTTGTGGTCTATTAATGCTACCTATTCTGCTATATATTTCCCTGAAGTAGATGCTTATTACTTATAAAATTAATTTTGCAACAGATTTTAAAGATGAAAGTTTTTTGTATTATTAGCCCTTGAACTTGTTTTGGTAAGCCTTAAAATTACAGTGTTAAAACAGTTAGTGCTCTTATCCGAAGTTTATTGCATATGTATGACTAAAGAAAGAAACATGATCTAGGTGTGATTATCTAAGGAAAAGTCCTACAGAAGATTGAAATTGAACGTAGTAGCTGTAATTATCTAAAAGGAAGTCTATTACTGTATGATAAAACTGTCAAAATAATGATTGAGGGCTCCTACAAATCATGCAAAAGATCAATAAAGCTAATGCTACGTCATAGCTTGAGAATTCAGAAATTGTATTTTGACCTTAATTCACGATGGAGCCATTCAAAACATATTTAATAAATGGGTTATAGTACTTCTTCTTAATTAAAAATTAAAACTATTCCTCAATAGTTTTCCCCAGTGAAATAGGGAATATATTTCCAGTCCACATGATGTGCATGTTATTTTACTAATTCCTTACTCTTTTTAAGGAATTATTAGTTTAATTTTATCTACTATTCATGTACACCAAATTTGCAGCGATACCTCTCCCAGAAAATTCTTTGTGGCTCAACATCCCTGTTTGGGTTGTTAAAAAAAAGAAATCTATTCCTTTTTTCCCTGCAGTTTACTTTATTCTGCATTCTATATAGGAGCTTATCCTTCATTTATCCTACTGTATCTGAATGTCTTCCAGTAGTGTCTTAAGCTGTATGATTGCATATGTCTCACATGTTGTTTGTTCTTTTCTCCCAAGGAGGAGAAGCATGTGCAGTGAAGTGTTTGGTTTGGTGGGTTTCACTTTGTTTTATTTTGTTTTAGCATACATATATATATGTTCTGTATTTGTTAGAGAGGACAAAGTGAAAGAAGTGTGCCTTTCTTGGAGAGCAGATGGGAGTGGGAGCCCTGTGTTCACATCACAGTCTCAAATAGGCTATTCAGAAGAATCTTCATTTCTCCCTTTCTTTACTCCCCAATATGTATAAATTTCACTCTCACAGCATGAGTTTTGCTGGAGTAGACAAATACAGCCTTGCACTGCTTGGCTAAAATGCCTTTCTTCTTCTGCAGTCTTCCCATGAAGATGGATCAGGAGAATATTGCAGAATGTAGCTGAACTTGTTCTTTTCAGATCACTGTTCCCTATGCAATGCGTGCGTCCAGCTTTTTTAGCTCAAATTCCTTGAAACTTTTTTAAAAATGGGATGAGATATGCTTTTAATTTGGCAGCTGGTCCTCAGATAGGTGCCAGAATAGATCTTTGGTAAAATGGTAGTTTTTACCGTCATGCAGTTACAGCATTACTTGTCTAATTTTTTTTTGGCTGAATCACATTATGTATTAATGTGATAATTGTCATACCAGATCAATTAGTGATCTTAATCATGAAATTGTTTAATTTAGCTAACAGTTGCTGCAGCTATGAATGCAGCCCTAGTCATGATAGGTTTCACAAAACTTCACTTGGAACATGTTTCTTCCAACTCTGCCCCCCACAGTTACAATCTAGATGAAATGTTGCTTCTGTCCGTTGTACCACAAAATGGGAATTTTAAAGGTGCTGTAAGACATGGTGATGACCTTCATAAAGTGACAAAACCAGCTATACATTGTTCCATAGGCTAGGATCCCGTGCGTGACAGTAGGTAGTACTTGGCATTTTGGGCAAGTGGTATTTTTACATGGTGGGAGGTGGGGGGACAGCAATTGTCTGCAGTAGGCACGTACAGATAACCTTTGCCCATATGTCTTTTGTCTCCCAAAGAAGTTCTTAAAGCAAATACTGGCTGTTGTTCTGTATCACTTTCAAAATGCTGATTCTTTTTTGAGAAATGCTAAGTTTGTTTGGTTTTCTTTTTGTTTTGAATACTTACAGTTCTAAATATCCACCATTTTTTAAATCCTGTAATGTCTTTGGCCCTAATGTTTTGTAGCTATGAGTTTCATAAACATCTATCTTTGAATAGAAAAAGGGTTGAAGTCTAAGTGCTTTCTTCAGAGTTACTTGAATGTCTGTGGGTGTTCTGACACTCAACAGAAATGGTAAGCGGGCATCTTCTTTTGTGGTGTCCATTTTTTTGTGTGTGTCTTCTAAAATAAATGTTTCCTGTGCCAAGTTTTTTCAGGCCACCACTGATTCCTTTCTGTCTTTGAAACCCTGGTACTTCCAGCTGACTTTTTTGAGATAGGATGACAGAAATTAATGTAATGGCGAGTCTAAGCAGGAGGTATCAGTTATAAGGAGTTCGGTGGTATTTCAAAGTCCATTTCTTCTTGTTCATGCTAATTAGAGGCAGTCGTTACGGAATGCGCGAACTTGTTTCAGCCAATTTAGAGACTAGTAAAATGTACAAACAACTGACCTGTTTCTTCCACCGTGCATTACTGGATATTATGATTTGGGAATATTTTCTATCTTTGACTCTACTGTAGTGTCTCTGAAGATGTAATCTGCAAATCCTAAGCCCCAAATCCTGCACTTTTTCAACAGTGGAATCCCATGATTCAGATTAACTTTAGGCTGGAGATTGCAATGTAAAGTATGGGCTTTTTTCTTCAGGAGGTGCAACTGTGTCTATCCCCTGTTGTTGTTTTCTTTAGGAAAGCTAGGAACAACTGAAAGTTCAAGTAATAGAAACAGCTTTTTAAAAACAGTTGTGAATGAGTATTTTGAATCTTTAGTAATACAGTTACTCCTAGGCTTATCTTCAAGACAGTAGACTTTCTTGCTTGTCACAAGTTTCCAAATCAGAATTCTATCTACTTTTCTGAAGAACTTTCTTCTTTCTCCCTGCTTCGGGGCTGATTCTCTTTTTTCTCAGTGCTTTCCTTAGCCGCTCCCACGTTACAGAACACTTTACTTGCATTCAGTATCAAGAATTGCTTGATTTACAGTTAATTTTATGTTTCTTTTCAGATTGATAATTCAGTAGGCAGAATGAAGAGGCACATGTTTCACTTACAAAACTCTTTTTTTCAGTCTGCTATTGAAGCATGTATTCATTTAGACTTAATCTTATGCTCTGAAATTTCTTTGCCTTTCTTTCAGTAAACTAAATGAGGGCCCACCCCCGAAAAGACATACACAAGGCCATCATGTGCTTGACATGAAACTTGCAGCTATGTGGAGCTACAGCTTTTCAGTAGGTGCCAGCGTACTCAGATTCATCTGCAGGATCATAACCTGAGTTTGACATATTTGAATCCTCTATAACCTCATCACTTACTTTTGTTAGGTCCTTACAAAACATTTTAAACAACCTGATTTATTATGTGTCAACTTATGTCATGCCACTGTTAACTTTTGCTGTGAGAAAATGGACATGTATTTCTGCTTGTTCTGAGAATCTAATCCTTGACAGGGCTTTGGGATTTTTCTTGGTGTGTGTGTGTGTGTGTGACTAGTCAGTTTCCTTAGCTGCTACTAATAAACTTTAACAAAGATTTTTTTAAACCAGTCTTTTTTCTTTAACTTTCTTTCTTAGGGCATGTCCAAAAATTGCAAGAGATTAGTAATCTTCAACTTTCCCTTATGCAGTGGTATTGGTCATTCCTTAGTGTATACAGTCACTTAAGTGCTTGTTACAGTGATCATTAAAAACATAATGTACTGGATATAGACTTTATTGTATAATTCCCTAATCACTGCTAACTTATCTAAGCATATAATTGGCACTAATATTTACCCACTTCCAAGTTTTCTCTACTATTTGCTGGTGTGTAACTTCTCAAAGTAGGTGGATAGTATAAATGAAAGATTGAATCCTTCCCTCAAGAAGCTTATTTTCCTATTAACAGAAAACTATTACACCTTAGTGAAAATCATGTCCGGGATGTTTTAACGATGTATGCCAATAGTGATGTGTGGCTGCAAAAGAATTGCTATTGGCTCTGCATTTTCAGTGCCTTTTGTTATGTTTGAATAACATGTTAGTTTATAGTGGTAGAATGTTTTAAGTGTCTTCATAAAGTTATGAATTTTTTAACAAGTGGCTTTGCTGCAAACTGAGCTTTCCACTTCATCATCTAGCGAGTGGGATGATAGTGCTGACTATCCTGTGAGCTCTAGTCTGCTGGTAGAATTTTGGTGTGTGATAGAAAGGAAAGTTTTGTTCATTAAGAACAATAAAAGGAAACTGGTTACTGTGAAATTACCGATTTGTTTTCTCATTCCTGGCCCAGTATTGGCTGGCAGGTATAACTTTTTTAACCTGGGAGAATATGCCTGTGCAACCATTTGAAGATAGCAGTTCATGTGTAACAAATAGGATCAAAGAAATTTTGGAATTGGAACAAAATACTGTTTCAAAGGTGTTTGCACATCGTATTTAGAATAGCAGCTTTTGGAAACCCAAAAGATAAAATGAAAAGATAAAGATTTTTCTTATACCCAATTTAAAAGACCCAGGAAATTTTGTAAAAGGTAGGAATATTATATGTATTTCTGCCTATGGATAACATTGGTTTCATTCCATTTAATCCATTTTCTCTAACTGTATGAATTTTTTCTTTATACCTTACCCAACTAACTTACACACTCTAAGGCCTACTTCTAACTTTATCAGACTTTCAAAAAAATTCATTATTTGCCATAAAGCATAATACACTTAATTAGAAAAACTTGAATCACCAGGAATAAGAAAAGAAGCCATATTAGTTTGTAGAGATGGAAAAATAAACAACTAGTAAGTTGAATGTGAAACTGACAGTCATAAATATGAATTTCATTTGACCCAGATAAGGTATTTTAAAATATCAAATTGCTGTCAGTATACCAAAATTAATTATCATCCACTTCAATTTCCAGCATTTCAGGATGTTCTTAGGTATTTTTTAGTATTTCCAACATCCCTGTATTTTAATTGAATACTGTGTCATCCTTCGTTGCAGTGATAAGGATTTTGCCATTGTTTGC